>NW_026527179.1:0-191597 GCF_022682495.2 Desmodus rotundus | reverse complement strand
CACCTGTCCCACCCTGGAGGGGTCAGGTGACCCGCCCTTGAGAGGTCACAGCAGTTTCACAGGGTCCCTGCGCACCTGTCAGTGGAAACAGAAGCCCTCCCTGCCACTCAGAGGACCGCGCGATTTCCCCTAGGCCACACTGCCCAGCAGCACTCTCAGCCCCGCACAGACATTGTGCTAAGGACAGACTTGGATACCGGAGCCCTGGGCGGGGGATTTTCCATGGAACTCTCTAGGGCCCGGTGCCCTGTGTCGCCCGGAGTGCCCATGCCCTTCCTTGACCCCGCAGGACACTTGCATCCAGCAATAAGCAGCCGTCTGCCTCCACGGGGCTCAAACACCTGGGCCCGGTGTGCGGGCACCTGGCGTACATGAAGGCAAACCCCCAGACCCCTCTGGCCGGAACCCACCACTGTGAAGATCCCCCTTTTCTTCCATCCGTAAAGAGGCCCTCCCTGGGGAGTGGAGGAACATGGGGAGGCCCCCAGGAGATGGCTTTTCTCCGAGCCGCGGCTGGCTCCTTTCAGGCCTATATGTGGGCCGCGCATGCGCACTCAGGCTCCCAAGCACACGCCTTCCTCGGCTCACCTGACCCGTCCTTTAGAGGTCACAGCAGTTCCACAGGGTCCCTGGGCACCTCTCCGTGGACACAGGAGCCCTCCGTGCCACCTAAAGGACCACGCGATTTCCGCTGGGGAACACTGCCCAGAAGCACTCCCAGCCTCGCACAGACACTGTGCTCAGGATAGACTTGTGGACCAGGGGCCTGGGCGGTGAATTTTCCAGGGAACTCTCTAAAGGCCAGGTGCCCTCTGTCGCCCTGGGAGTGCCCACGCCATCCCTTAACCCTGCAGGACACTATCATCCAGCAATAAGCAGCCCTCTGCCTCCACGGGGCTCAAACACCTGGGCCCGTTGAGCGAGCACCTGGCGTTCGTGCAGGCAAACCCGCAGACCCCTCTGGCCCGAACCCACCACTGCGAAGATCCCACTTTTCTTCCATCCGTAAAGGGGTCCTCCTTGAGGAGTGGAGGAACATGGGGAGGCCCCCAGGAGATGGCTTTTCTCCGAGCCGCGGCTGGCTCCTTTCGGGCCTATACGTGGGCCGCGCGTGCGCACTCAGGCTCCCCACAACAGGCCTCCCTCGGGTCACGGGACCCACCCTTGAGGTGTCTCCTGACCCACCCTTGAGGGGTCACGTGACCCACCCCCGAGGGGTCACGTGACCCACACCGGAGGGGTCACGTGACCCACCCCTGTGGGGTCTCGTGACGCACCCCTGAGGGGTCACGTGACCCACGTGACCCACACCTGCGGGGTCACGTGACCCACCACTGGGGGGTCTCGTGACCCACCCCTGAGGGGTCACGTGACCCACCCCTGGGGGGCTCTCGTGACGCACCCCTGAGGGGTCACGTGACCCACCCCTGAGGGGTCACGTGACCCACCCCTGAGGGGTCACGTGACCCACCCTTGAGGGGTCACGTGACCCACCCTTGAGGGGTTTCGTGACCCACCCTTTTGGGGTCACGTGACCCACCCTTGCGGGGTCTCGTGGCCCACCCTTGGGAGGTCACCTGTCCCACCCTGGAGGGGTCAGGTGACCCGCCCTTGAGAGGTCACAGCAGTTTCACAGGGTCCCTGCGCACCTGTCAGTGGAAACAGAAGCCCTCCCTGCCACTCAGAGGACCGCGCGATTTCCCCTAGGCCACACTGCCCAGCAGCACTCTCAGCCCCGCACAGACATTGTGCTAAGGACAGACTTGGATACCGGAGCCCTGGGCGGGGGATTTTCCATGGAACTCTCTAGGGCCCGGTGCCCTGTGTCGCCCGGAGTGCCCATGCCCTTCCTTGACCCCGCAGGACACTTGCATCCAGCAATAAGCAGCCGTCTGCCTCCACGGGGCTCAAACACCTGGGCCCGGTGTGCGGGCACCTGGCGTACGTGGAGGCAAACCCCCAGACCCCTCTGGCCGGAACCCACCACTGCGAAGATCCCCCTTTTCTTCCATCCGTAAAGAGGCCCTCCCTGGGGAGTGGAGGAACATGGGGAGGCCCCCAGGAGATGGCTTTTCTCCGAGCCGCGGCTGGCTCCTTTCGGGCCTATACGTGGGCTGCGCTTTCGCACTCAGGCTCCCCACAACAGGCCTCCCTCGGGTCACGGGACCCACCCTTGAGGTGTCTCCTGACCCACCCCTGAGGGGTCACGTGACCCACCCCTGAGGGGTCATGTGACCCAACCTTTTGGGGTCACGTGACCCACCACTGGGGGGGTCTCGTGATGCACCACTGAGGGGTCACATGACCCACCCCTGGTGGGTCTCGTGACCCACCCCTGAGGGGTTCGTGACCCACCCTTGAGGGGTTTCGTGACCCACCCTTTTGGGGTCACGTGACCCACGCTTGCGGTCTCTCGTGACCCACCCTTGGGAGGTCACCTGTCCCACCCTGGAGGGGTCAGGTGACCCGCCCTTGAGAGGTCACAGCAGTTTCACAGGGTCCCTGCGCACCTGTCAGTGGAAACAGAAGCCCTCCCTGCCACTCAGAGGACCGCGCGATTTCCCCTAGGCCACACTGCCCAGCAGCACTCTCAGCCCCGCACAGACATTGTGCTAAGGACAGACTTGGATACCGGGGCCCTGGGCGGGGAATTTTCCATGGAACTCTCTAAGGGCCCGGTGCCCTGTGTCGCCCGGGAGTGCCCATGCCCTTCCTTGACCCCGCAGGACACTATCATCCAGCAATAAGCAGCCCTCTGCCTCCACGGGGCTCAAACACCTGGGCCCGTTGTGCGCGCACCTGGCGTTCGTGCAGGCAAACCCGCAGACCCCTCTGGCCCGAACCCACCACTGCGAAGATCCCACTTTTCTTCCATCCGTAAAGGGGTCCTCCTTGAGGAGTGGAGGAACATGGGGAGGCCCCCAGGAGATGGCTTTTCTCCGAGCCGCGGCTGGCTCCTTTCGGGCCTATACGTGGGCCGCGCGTGCGCACTCAGGCTCCCCACAACAGGCCTCCCTCGGGGCACGTGACCCACCCCTGGGGGGCTCTCGTGACGCACCCCTGAGGGGTCACGTGACCCACACCTGCGGGGTCTCGCGACCCACCCCTGAGGGGTCACGTGACCCACACCTGCGGGGTCACGTGACCCACCCCTGGGGGGTGTCGTGACCCACCCCTGAGGGGTCACGTGACCCACCCTTGAGGGGTTTCGTGACCCACCCTTTTGGGGTCACGTGACCCACCCTTGGGGGGTCTCGTGGCCCACCCTTGGGAGGTCACCTGTCCCACCCTGGAGGGGTCAGGTGACCCGCCCTTGAGAGGTCACAGCAGTTTCACAGGGTCCCTGCGCACCTGTCAGTGGAAACAGAAGCCCTCCCTGCCACTCAGAGGACCGCGCGATTTCCCCTAGGCCACACTGCCCAGCAGCACTCTCAGCCCCCCACAGACAGTGTGCTAAGGACAGACTTGGATACCGGGGCCCTGGGCGGGGAATTTTCCATGGAACTCTCTAAGGGCCCGGTGCCCTGTGTCGCCCGGGAGTGCCCATGCCCTTCCTTGACCCCGCAGGACACTTGCATCCAGCAATAAGCAGCCATCTGCATCCACGGGGCTCAAACACCTGGGCCCGGTGTGCGGGCACCTGGCGTACGTGGAGGCAAACACCCAGACCCCTCTGGCCGGAACCCACCACTGCGAAGATCCCCCTTTTCTTCCATCCGTAAAGAGGCCCTCCCTGGGGAGTGGAGGAACATGGGGAAGCCCCCAGGAGATGGCTTTTCTCCGAGCCGCGGCTGGCTCCTTTCGGGCCTATACGAGGGCTGCGCTTTCGCACTCAGGCTCCCCACAACAGGCCTCCCTCGGGTCACGGGACCCACCCTTGAGGTGTCTCCTGACCCACCCCCGAGGGGTCACGTGACCCACACCGGAGGGGTCACGTGACCCACCCCTGGGGGGCTCTCGTGACGCACCCTTGAGGGGTCACGTGACCCACCCCTGAGGGGTCACGTGACCCACACCTGCGGGGTCACGTGACCCACCCTGGGGGGTCTCGTGACCCACCCCTGAGGGGTCACGTGACCCACCCCTGGGGGGCTCTCGTGACGCACCCCTGAGGGGTCACGTGACCCACCCCTGGGGGGTCTCGTGACCCACCCCTGAGGGGTCACGTGACCCACCCTTGAGGGGTCTCGTGGCCCACCCTTGGGAGGTCACCTGTCCCACCCTGGAGGGGTCAGGTGACCCGCCCTTGAGAGGTCACAGCAGTTTCACAGGGTCCCTGCGCACCTGTCAGTGGAAACAGAAGCCCTCCCTGCCACTCAGAGGACCGCGCGATTTCCCCTAGGCCACACTGCCCAGCAGCACTCTCAGCCCCGCACAGACAGTGTGCTAAGGACAGACTTGGATACCGGGGCCCTGGGCGGGGGATTTTCCATGGAACTCTCTAGGGCCCGGTGCCCTGTGTCGCCCGGAGTGCCCATGCCCTTCCTTGACCCCTCAGGACACTTGCATCCAGCAATAAGCAGCCGTCTGCCTCCACGGGGCTCAAAACCTGGGCCCGGTGTGCGGGCACCTGGCGTACATGAAGGCAAACCCCCAGACCCCTCTGGCCGGAACCCACCACTGTGAAGATCCCCCTTTTCTTCCATCCGTAAAGAGGCCCTCCCTGGGGAGTGGAGGAACATGGGGAGGCCCCCAGGAGATGGCTTTTCTCCGAGCCGCGGCTGGCTCCTTTCAGGCCTATATGTGGGCCGCGCATGCGCACTCAGGCTCCCAAGCACACGCCTTCCTCGGCTCACCTGACCCGTCCTTTAGAGGTCACAGCAGTTCCACAGGGTCCCTGGGCACCTCTCCGTGGACACAGGAGCCCTCCGTGCCACCTAAAGGACCACGCGATTTCCGCTGGGGAACACTGCCCAGAAGCACTCCCAGCCTCGCACAGACACTGTGCTCAGGATAGACTTGTGGACCAGGGGCCTGGGCGGTGAATTTTCCAGGGAACTCTCTAAAGGCCAGGTGCCCTCTGTCGCCCTGGGAGTGCCCACGCCATCCCTTAACCCTGCAGGACACTATCATCCAGCAATAAGCAGCCCTCTGCCTCCACGGGGCTCAAACACCTGGGCCCGTTGAGCGAGCACCTGGCGTTCGTGCAGGCAAACCCGCAGACCCCTCTGGCCCGAACCCACCACTGCGAAGATCCCACTTTTCTTCCATCCGTAAAGGGGTCCTCCTTGAGGAGTGGAGGAACATGGGGAGGCCCCCAGGAGATGGCTTTTCTCCGAGCCGCGGCTGGCTCCTTTCGGGCCTATACGTGGGCCGCGCGTGCGCACTCAGGCTCCCCACAACAGGCCTCCCTCGGGTCACGGGACCCACCCTTGAGGTGTCTCCTGACCCACCCTTGAGGGGTCACGTGACCCACCCCCGAGGGGTCACGTGACCCACACCGGAGGGGTCACGTGACCCACCCCTGTGGGGTCTCGTGACGCACCCCTGAGGGGTCACGTGACCCACGTGACCCACACCTGCGGGGTCACGTGACCCACACCTGGGGGGTGTCGTGACCCACCCCTGAGGGGTCACGTGACCCACCCTTGAGGGGTTTTCGTGACCCACCCTTTTGGGGTCAAATGACCCACCCTTGCGGGGTCTCGTGGCCCACCCTTGGGAGGTCACCTGTCCCACCCTGGAGGGGTCAGGTGACCCGCCCTTGAGAGGTCACAGCAGTTTCACAGGGTCCCTGCGCACCTGTCAGTGGAAACAGAAGCCCTCCCTGCCACTCAGAGGACCGCGCGATTTCCCCTAGGCCACACTGCCCAGCAGCACTCTCAGCCCCGCACAGACAGTGTGCTAAGGACAGACTTGGATACCGGGGCCCTGGGCGGGGGATTTTCCATGGAACTCTCTAAGGGCCCGGTGCCCTGTTTCGCCCGGGAGTGCCCATGCCCTTCCTTGACCCCGCCGCGCACTTGCATCCAGCAATAAGCAGCCATCTGCATCCACGGGGCTCAAACACCTGGGCCCGGTGTGCGGGCACCTGGCGTACGTGGAGGCAAACACCCAGACCCCTCTGGCCGGAACCCACCACTGCGAAGATCCCCCTTTTCTTCCATCCGTAAAGAGGCCCTCCCTGGGGAGTGGAGGAACATGGGGAGGCCCCAAGGAGATGGCTTTTCTCCGAGCCGCGGCTGGCTCCTTTCGGGCCTATAAGTGGGCTGCGCTTTCGCACTCAGGCTCCCCACAACAGGCCTCCCTCGGGTCATGGGACCCACCCTTGAGGTGTCTCCTGACCCACCCCCGAGGGGTCACGTGACCAACACCGGAGGGGTCACGTGACCCACCCGTGTGGGGTCTCGTGACCCACCCCTGAGGGGTCACGTGACCCACCCCTGGGGGGCTCTCGTGACGCACCCCTGAGGGGTCACGTGACCCACCCCTGAGGGGTCACGTGACCCACCCCTGAGGGGTCACGTGACCCACGTGACCCACCCCTGGGGGGTCACGTGACCCACCCCTGGGGGGTCTCGTGACCCACCCCTGAGGGGTCACGTGACCCACCCCTGCGGGGTCTCGTGACCCACCCCTGAGGGGTCATGTGACCCACCCTTGAGGGGTTTCGTGACCCACCCTTTTGGGGTCACGTGACCCACCCTTGCGGGGTCTGGTGGCCCACCCTTGGGAGGTCACCGGTCCCACCCTGGAGGGGTCAGGTGACCCGCCCTTGAGAGGTCACAGCATTTTCACAGGGTCCCTGCGCACCTGTCAGTGGAAACAGAAGCCCTCCTTGCCACTCAGAGGACCGCGCGATTTCCCCTAGGCCACACGGCCCAGCAGCACTCTCAGCCCCGCACAGACAGTGTGTAAGGACAGACTTGGATACCGGGGCCCTGGGCGGGGGATTTTCCATGGAACTCTCTAAGGGCCCGGTGCCCTTTGTCGCCCGGGAGTGCCCATGCCCTTCCTTGACCCCGCAGGACACTTGCATCCAGCAATAAGCAGCCGTCTCCCTCCACGGGGCTCAAACACCTGGGCCCGGTGTGCGGGCACCTGGCGTACGTGGAGGCAAACCCCCAGACCCCTCTGGCCGGAACCCACCACTGCGAAGATCCCCCTTTTCTTCCATCCGTAAAGAGGCCCTCCCTGGGGAGTGGAGGAACATGGGGAGGCCCCCAGGAGATGGCTTTTCTCCGAGCCGCGGCTGGCTCCTTTCGGGCCTATACGTGGGCTGCGCTTTCGCACTCAGGCTCCCCACAACAGGCCTCCCTCGGGTCACGGGACCCACCCTTGAGGTGTCTCCTGACCCACCCCTGAGGGGTCACGTGACCCACCCCTGAGGGGTCATGTGACCCAACCTTTTGGGGTCACGTGACCCACCACTGGGGGGGTCTCGTGATGCACCACTGAGGGGTCACATGACCCACCCCTGGTGGGTCTCGTGACCCACCCCTGAGGGGTTCGTGACCCACCCTTGAGGGGTTTCGTGACCCACCCTTTTGGGGTCACGTGACCCACGCTTGCGGTCTCTCGTGACCCACCCTTGGGAGGTCACCTGTCCCACCCTGGAGGGGTCAGGTGACCCGCCCTTGAGAGGTCACAGCAGTTTCACAGGGTCCCTGCGCACCTGTCAGTGGAAACAGAAGCCCTCCCTGCCACTCAGAGGACCGCGCGATTAACCCTAGGCCACACTGCCCAGCAGCACTCTCAGCCCCGCACAGACAGTGTGCTCAGGATAGA
Source organism: Desmodus rotundus (assembly GCF_022682495.2). Classification (NCBI taxonomy): domain Eukaryota; kingdom Metazoa; phylum Chordata; class Mammalia; order Chiroptera; family Phyllostomidae; genus Desmodus; species Desmodus rotundus. The sequence continues at coordinate 183,869 of NW_026527179.1, read as the reverse complement.
CTTGTGGACCAGGGGCCTGGGCGGGGTATTTTCCAGGGAACTCTCTAAAGGCCAGGTGCCCTCTGTCGCCCTGGGAGTGCCCACGCCATCCCTTAACCCTGCAGGACACTATCATCCAGCAATAAGCAGCCCTCTGCCTCCACGGGGCTCAAACACCTGGGCCCGTTGTGCGAGCACCTGGCGTTCGTGCAGGCAAACCCGCAGACCCCTCTGGCCCGAACCCACCACTGCGAAGATCCCACTTTTCTTCCATCCGTAAAGGGGTCCTCCTTGAGGAGTGGAGGAACATGGGGAGGCCCCCAGGAGATGGCTTTTCTCCGAGCCGCGGCTGGCTCCTTTCGGGCCTATACGTGGGCCGCGCGTGGGCACTCAGGCTCCCCACAACAGGCCTCCCTCGGGTCACGGCACCCACCCTTGAGGTGTCTCCTGACCCACCCTTGAGGGGTCACGTGACCCACCCCCTGAGGGGTCACCTGACCCACACCGGAGGGGTCACGTGACCCACCCCTGTGGGGTCTCATGACGCACCCCTGAGGGGTCACGTGACCCACCCCCGAGGGTTCACGTGACCCACACCGGAGGGGTCATGTGACCCACCCCTGTGGGGTCTCGTGACGCACCCCTGAGGGGTCACGTGACCCACCCCCGAGGGTTCACGTGACCCACACCGGAGGGGTCATGTGACCCACCCCTGTGGGGTCTCGTGACGCACCCCTGAGGGGTCACGTGACCCACCCCTCGGGGGTCTCGCGACCCACCCCTGAGGGGTCACGTGACCCACACCTGCGGGGTCACGTGACCCACACCTGGGGGGTGTCGTGACCCACCCCTGAGGGGTCACGTGACCCACCCTTGAGGGGTTTTCGTGACCCACCCTTTTGGGGTCAAATGACCCACCCTTGCGGGGTCTCGTGGCCCACCCTTGGGAGGTCACCTGTCCCACCCTGGAGGGGTCAGGTGACCCGCCCTTGAGAGGTCACAGCAGTTTCACAGGGTCCCTGCGCACCTGTCAGTGGAAACAGAAGCCCTCCCTGCCACTCAGAGGACCGCGCGATTTCCCCTAGGCCACACTGCCCAGCAGCACTCTCAGCCCCGCACAGACAGTGTGCTAAGGACAGACTTGGATACCGGGGCCCTGGGCGGGGGATTTTCCATGGAACTCTCTAAGGGCCCGGTGCCCTGTTTCGCCCGGGAGTGCCCATGCCCTTCCTTGACCCCGCAGCGCACTTGCATCCAGCAATAAGCAGCCATCTGCATCCACGGGGCTCAAACACCTGGGCCCGGTGTGCGGGCACCTGGCGTACGTGGAGGCAAACACCCAGACCCCTCTGGCCGGAACCCACCACTGCGAAGATCCCCCTTTTCTTCCATCCGTAAAGAGGCCCTCCCTGGGGAGTGGAGGAACATGGGGAGGCCCCAAGGAGATGGCTTTTCTCCGAGCCGCGGCTGGCTCCTTTCGGGCCTATAAGTGGGCTGCGCTTTCGCACTCAGGCTCCCCACAACAGGCCTCCCTCGGGTCACGGGACCCACCCTTGAGGTGTCTCCTGACCCACCCTTGAGGGGTCACGTGACCCACCCCCTGAGGGGTCACGTGACCCACACCGGAGGGATCACGTGACCCACCCCTGTGGGGTCTCATGACGCACCCCTGAGGGGTCACGTGACCCACCCCCGAGGGTTCACGTGACCCACACCGGAGGGGTCATGTGACCCACCCCTGTGGGGTCTCGTGACGCACCCCTGAGGGGTCACGTGACCCACCCCCGAGGGGTCACGTGACCCACACCGGAGGGGTCACGTGACCCACCCGTGTGGGGTCTCGTGACCCACCCCTGAGGGGTCACGTGACCCACCCCTGGGGGGCTCTCGTGACGCACCCCTGAGGGGTCACGTGACCCACCCCTGAGGGGTCACGTGACCCACACCTGCGGGGTCACGTGACCCACCCTGGGGGGTCTCGTGACCCACCCCTGAGGGGTCACGTGACCCACCCTTGAGGGGTTTCCTGACCCACCCTTTTGGGGTCACGTGACCCACCCTTGCGGGGTCTCGTGGCCCACCCTTGGGAGGTCACCTGTCCCACCCTGGAGGGGTCAGGTGACCCGCCCTTGAGAGGTCACAGCAGTTTCACAGGGTCCCTGCGCACCTGTCAGTGGAAACAGAAGCCCTCCCTGCCACTCAGAGGACCGCGCGATTTCCCCTAGGCCACACTGCCCAGCAGCACTCTCAGCCCCGCACAGACATTGTGCTAAGGACAGACTTGGATACCGGAGCCCTGGGCGGGGGATTTTCCATGGAACTCTCTAGGGCCCGGTGCCCTGTGTCGCCCGGAGTGCCCATGCCCTTCCTTGACCCCGCAGGACACTTGCATCCAGCAATAAGCAGCCGTCTGCCTCCACGGGGCTCAAACACCTGGGCCCGGTGTGCGGGCACCTGGCGTACGTGGAGGCAAACCCCCAGACCCCTCTGGCCGGAACCCACCACTGCGAAGATCCCCCTTTTCTTCCATCCGTAAAGAGGCCCTCCCTGGGGAGTGGAGGAACATGGGGAGGCCCCCAGGAGATGGCTTTTCTCCGAGCCGCGGCTGGCTCCTTTCGGGCCTATACGTGGGCTGCGCTTTCGCACTCAGGCTCCCCACAACAGGCCTCCCTCGGGTCACGGGACCCACCCTTGAGGTGTCTCCTGACCCACCCCTGAGGGGTCACGTGACCCACCCCTGAGGGGTCATGTGACCCAACCTTTTGGGGTCACGTGACCCACCACTGGGGGGGTCTCGTGATGCACCACTGAGGGGTCACATGACCCACCCCTGGTGGGTCTCGTGACCCACCCCTGAGGGGTTCGTGACCCACCCTTGAGGGGTTTCGTGACCCACCCTTTTGGGGTCACGTGACCCACGCTTGCGGTCTCTCGTGACCCACCCTTGGGAGGTCACCTGTCCCACCCTGGAGGGGTCAGGTGACCCGCCCTTGAGAGGTCACAGCAGTTTCACAGGGTCCCTGCGCACCTGTCAGTGGAAACAGAAGCCCTCCCTGCCACTCAGAGGACCGCGCGATTAACCCTAGGCCACACTGCCCAGCAGCACTCTCAGCCCCGCACAGACAGTGTGCTCAGGATAGACTTGTGGACCAGGGGCCTGGGCGGGGAATTTTCCAGGGAACTCTCTAAAGGCCAGGTGCCCTCTGTCGCCCTGGGAGTGCCCACGCCATCCCTTAACCCTGCAGGACACTATCATCCAGCAATAAGCAGCCCTCTGCCTCCACGGGGCTCAAACACCTGGGCCCGTTGTGCGAGCACCTGGCGTTCGTTCAGGCAAACCCGCAGACCCCTCTGGCCCGAACCCACCACTGCGAAGATCCCACTTTTCTTCCATCCGTAAAGGGGTCCTCCTTGAGGAGTGGAGGAACATGGGGAGGCCCCCAGGAGATGGCTTTTCTCCGAGCCGCGGCTGGCTCCTTTCGGGCCTATACGTGGGCCGCGCGTGCGCACTCAGGCTCCCCACAACAGGCCTCCCTCGGGTCACGGGACCCACCCTTGAGGTGTCTCCTGACCCACCCTTGAGGGGTCACGTGACCCACCCCCGAGGGGTCACGTGACCCACCCCTGAGGGGTCACGTGACCCACCCCTGCGGGGTCTCGTGACCCACCCTTGAGAGGTCACGTGACCCACCCCCGAGGGGTCAAGTGACCCACACCGGAGGGGTCACGTGACCCACCCCTGAGGTGTCTCCTGACCCACCCTTGAGAGGTCACGTGACCCACCCCCGAGGGGTCAAGTGACCCACACCGGAGGGGTCACGTGACCCACCCCTGTGGGGTCTCGTGACACACCCCCGAGTGGTCACGTGACCCACCCCTGGGGGGTCTCGTGACCCACCCCTGAGGGGTCACGTGACCCACCCCTGGGGGGTCTCGTGACCCACACCTGAGGGGTCACGTGACCCACCCCTGGGGGGTCTCGTGACCCACCCCTGAGGGGTCACGTGACCCACCCTTGAGGGGTTTCGTGACCCACCCTTTTGGGGTCACGTGACCCACCCTTGCGGGGTCTGGTGGCCCACCCTTGGGAGGTCACCGGTCCCACCCTGGAGGGGTCAGGTGACCCGCCCTTGAGAGGTCACAGCAGTTTCACAGGGTCCCTGCGCACCTGTCAGTGGAAACAGAAGCCCTCCCTGCCATTCAGAGGACCGTGCGATTTCCCCTAGGCCACACGGCCCAGCAGCACTCTCAGCCCCGCACAGACAGTGTGTAAGGACAGACTTGGATACCGGGGCCCTGGGTGGGGGATTTTCCATGGAACTCTCTAAGGGCCCGGTGCCCTTTGTCGCCCGGGAGTGCCCATGCCCTTCCTTGACCCCGCAGGACACTTGCATCCAGCAATAAGCAGCCGTCTGCCTCCACGGGGCTCAAACACCTGGGCCCGGTGTGCGGGCACCTGGCGTACGTGGAGGCAAACCCCCAGACCCCTCTGGCCGGAACCCACCACTGCGAAGATCCCCCTTTTCTTCCATCCGTAAAGAGGCCCTCCCTGGGGAGTGGAGGAACATGGGGAGGCCCCCAGGAGATGGCTTTTCTCCGAGCCGCGGCTGGCTCCTTTCGGGCCTATACGTGGGCTGCGCTTTCGCACTCAGGCTCCCCACAACAGGCCTCCCTCGGGTCACGGGACCCACCCTTGAGGTGTCTCCTGACCCACCCCCGAGGGGTCACGTGACCCACACCGGAGGGGTCACGTGACCCACCCCTGTGGGGTCTCGTGACCCACCCCTGAGGGGTCACGTGACCCACCCCTGGGGGGCTCTCGTGACGCACCCCTGAGGGGTCACGTGACCCACCCCTGAGGGGTCACGTGACCCTCACCTGCGGGGTCACGTGACCCACCCTGGGGGGTCTCGTGACCCACCCCTGAGGGGTCACGTGACCCACCCTTGAGGGGTTTCGTGATCCACCCTTTTGGGGTCACGTGACCCACCCTTGCGGGGTCTCGTGGCCCACCCTTGGGAGGTCACCTGTCCCACCCTGGAGGGGTCAGGTGACCCGCCCTTGAGAGGTCACAGCAGTATCACAGGGTCCCTGCGCACCTGTCAGTGGAAACAGAAGCCCTCCCTGCCACTCAGAGGACCGCGCGATTTCCCCTAGGCCACACTGCCCAGCAGCACTCTCAGCCCCGCACAGACAGTGTGCTAAGGACAGACTTGGATACCGGGGCCCTGGGCGGGGGATTTTCCATGGAACTCTCTAGGGCCCGGTGCCCTGTGTCGCCCGGAGTGCCCATGCCCTTCCTTGACCCCGCAGGACACTTGCATCCAGCAATAAGCAGCCGTCTGCCTCCACGGGGCTCAAACACCTGGGCCCGGTGTGCGGGCACCTGGCGTACATGGAGGCAAACCCCCAGACCCCTCTGGCCGGAACCCACCACTGCGAAGATCCCCCTTTTCTTCCATCCGTAAAGAGGCCCTCCCTGGGGAGTGGAGGAACATGGGGAGGCCCCCAGGAGATGGCTTTTCTCCGAGCCGCGGCTGGCTCCTTTCGGGCCTATACGTGGGCCGGGCGTGCGCACTCAGGCTCCCCACAACAGGCCTCCCTCGGGTCACGGGACCCACCATTGAGGTGTCTCCTGACCCACCCTTGAGTGGTCACGTGACCCACCCCCGAGGGGTCAAGTGACCCACACCGGAGGGGTCACGTGACCCACCCCTGTGGGGTCTCGTGACGCACCCCTGAGGGGTCACGTGACCCACCCCTGGGGGGCTCTCATGACGCACCCCTGAGGGGTCACGTGACCCACCCCTGGGGGGTCTCGCGACCCACCCCGGAGGGGTCACGTGACCCACACCTGCGGGGTCTCGTGGCCCACCCTTGGGAGGTCACCTGTCCCACCCTGGAGGGGTCAGGTGACCCGCCCTTGAGAGGTCACAGCAGTTTCACAGGGTCCCTGCGCACCTGTCAGTGGAAACAGAAGCCCTCCCTGCCACTCAGAGGACCCTGCGATTTACCCTAGGCCACACTGCCCAGCAGCACTCTCAGCCCCGCACAGACAGTGTGCTAAGGACAGACTTGGATACCGGGGCCCTGGGCGGGGGATTTTCCATGGAACTCTCTAAGGGCCCGGTGCCCTGTGTCGCCCGGGAGTGCCCATGCCCTTCCTTGACCCCGCAGGACACTTGCATCCAGCAATAAGCAGCCGTCTGCCTCCACGGGGCTCAAACACCTGGGCCCGGTGTGCGGGCACCTGGCGTACGTGGAGGCAACCCCCAGACCCCTCTGGCCGGAACCCACCACTGCGAAGATCCCCCTTTTCTTCCATCCGTAAAGGGGTCCTCCTTGAGGAGTGGAGGAACATGGGGAGGCCCCCAGGAGATGGCTTTTCTCCGAGGCGCGGCTGGCTCCTTTCGGGCCTATACGTGGGCCGCGCATGCGAACTCAGGCTCCCCACAACAGGCCTCCCTCGGGTCACGGGACCCACCCTTGAGGTGTCTCCTGACCCACCCTTGAGAGGTCACGTGACCCACCCCTGAGGGGTCAAGTGACCCACCCCTGGGGGGTCTCGTGACCCACCCCTGAGGGGTCACGTGACCCACCCCTGGGGGGTCTCGTGACCCACACCTGAGGGGTCACGTGACCCACCCCTGGGGGGTCTCGTGACCCACCCCTAAGGGGTCACGTGACCCACCCTTGAGGGGTTTCGTGACCCACCCTTTTGGGGTCACGTGACCCACCCTTGGGGGGTCTCGTGGCCCACCCTTGGGAGGTCACCTGTCCCACCCTGGAGGGGTCAGGTGACCCGCCCTCTAGAGGTCACAGCAGTTTCACAGGGTCCCTGCGCACCTGTCAGTGGAAACAGAAGCCCTCCCTGCCACTCAGAGGACCGCGCGATTTCCCCTAGGCCACACTGCCCAGCAGCACTCTCAGCCCCCCACAGACAGTGTGCTAAGGACAGACTTGGATACCGGGGCCCTGGGCGGGGAATTTTCCATGGAACTCTCTAAGGGCCCGGTGCCCTGTGTCGCCCGGGAGTGCCCATGCCCTTCCTTGACCCCGCAGGACACTTGCATCCAGCAATAAGCAGCCATCTGCATCCACGGGGCTCAAACACCTGGGCCCGGTGTGCGGGCACCTGGCGTACGTGGAGGCAAACACCCAGACCCCTCTGGCCGGAACCCACCACTGCGAAGATCCCCCTTTTCTTCCATCCGTAAAGAGGCCCTCCCTGGGGAGTGGAGGAACATGGGGAGGCCCCCAGGAGATGGCTTTTCTCCGAGCCGCGGCTGGCTCCTTTCGGGCCTATACGAGGGCTGCGCTTTCGCACTCAGGCTCCCCACAACAGGCCTCCCTCGGGTCACGGGACCCACCCTTGAGGTGTCTCCTGACCCACCCCCGAGGGGTCACGTGACCCACACCGGAGGGGTCACGTGACCCACCCCTGGGGGGCTCTCGTGACGCACCCTTGAGGGGTCACGTGACCCACCCCTGAGGGGTCACGTGACCCACACCTGCGGGGTCACGTGACCCACCCTGGGGGGTCTCGTGACCCACCCCTGAGGGGTCACGTGACCCACCCCTGGGGGGCTCTCGTGACGCACCCCTGAGGGGTCACGTGACCCACCCCTGGGGGGTCTCGTGACCCACCCCTGAGGGGTCACGTGACCCACCCTTGAGGGGTCTCGTGGCCCACCCTTGGGAGGTCACCTGTCCCACCCTGGAGGGGTCAGGTGACCCGCCCTTGAGAGGTCACAGCAGTTTCACAGGGTCCCTGCGCACCTGTCAGTGGAAACAGAAGCCCTCCCTGCCACTCAGAGGACCGCGCGATTAACCCTAGGCCACACTGCCCAGCAGCACTCTCAGCCCCGCACAGACAGTGTGCTCAGGATAGACTTGTGGACCAGGGGCCTGGGCGGGGTATTTTCCAGGGAACTCTCTAAAGGCCAGGTGCCCTCTGTCGCCCTGGGAGTGCCCACGCCATCCCTTAACCCTGCAGGACACTATCATCCAGCAATAAGCAGCCCTCTGCCTCCACGGGGCTCAAACACCTGGGCCCGTTGTGCGAGCACCTGGCGTTCGTGCAGGCAAACCCGCAGACCCCTCTGGCCCGAACCCACCACTGCGAAGATCCCACTTTTCTTCCATCCGTAAAGGGGTCCTCCTTGAGGAGTGGAGGAACATGGGGAGGCCCCCAGGAGATGGCTTTTCTCCGAGCCGCGGCTGGCTCCTTTCGGGCCTATACGTGGGCCGCGCGTGGGCACTCAGGCTCCCCACAACAGGCCTCCCTTGGGTCACGGCACCCACCCTTGAGGTGTCTCCTGACCCACCCTTGAGGGGTCACGTGACCCACCCCCTGAGGGGTCACGTGACCCACACCGGAGGGGTCACGTGACCCACCCCTGTGGGGTCTCATGACGCAACCCTGAGGGGTCACGTGACCCACCCCCGAGGGTTCACGTGACCCACACCGGAGGGGTCATGTGACCCACCCCTGTGGGGTCTCGTGACGCACCCCTGAGGGGTCACGTGACCCACCCCCGAGGGTTCACGTGACCCACACCGGAGGGGTCATGTGACCCACCCCTGTGGGGTCTCGTGACGCACCCCTGAGGGGTCACGTGACCCACCCCTCGGGGGTCTCGCGACCCACCCCTGAGGGGTCACGTGACCCACACCTGCGGGGTCACGTGACCCACACCTGGGGGGTGTCGTGACCCACCCCTGAGGGGTCACGTGACCCACCCTTGAGGGGTTTTCGTGACCCACCCTTTTGGGGTCAAATGACCCACCCTTGCGGGGTCTCGTGGCCCACCCTTGGGAGGTCACCTGTCCCACCCTGGAGGGGTCAGGTGACCCGCCCTTGAGAGGTCACAGCAGTTTCACAGGGTCCCTGCGCACCTGTCAGTGGAAACAGAAGCCCTCCCTGCCACTCAGAGGACCGCGCGATTTCCCCTAGGCCACACTGCCCAGCAGCACTCTCAGCCCCGCACAGACAGTGTGCTAAGGACAGACTTGGATACCGGGGCCCTGGGTGGGGGATTTTCCATGGAACTCTCTAAGGGCCCGGTGCCCTGTTTCGCCCGGGAGTGCCCATGCCCTTCCTTGACCCCGCAGCGCACTTGCATCCAGCAATAAGCAGCCATCTGCATCCACGGGGCTCAAACACCTGGGCCCGGTGTGCGGGCACCTGGCGTACGTGGAGGCAAACACCCAGACCCCTCTGGCCGGAACCCACCACTGCGAAGATCCCCCTTTTCTTCCATCCGTAAAGAGGCCCTCCCTGGGGAGTGGAGGAACATGGGGAGGCCCCAAGGAGATGGCTTTTCTCCGAGCCGCGGCTGGCTCCTTTCGGGCCTATAAGTGGGCTGCGCTTTCGCACTCAGGCTCCCCACAACAGGCCTCCCTCGGGTCACGGGACCCACCCTTGAGGTGTCTCCTGACCCACCCTTGAGGGGTCACGTGACCCACCCCCTGAGGGGTCACGTGACCCACACCGGAGGGGTCACGTGACCCACCCCTGTGGGGTCTCATGACGCACCCCTGAGGGGTCACGTGACCCACCCCCGAGGGTTCACGTGACCCACACCGGAGGGGTCATGTGACCCACCCCTGTGGGGTCTCGTGACGCACCCCTGAGGGGTCACGTGACCCACCCCCGAGGGTTCACGTGACCCACACCGGAGGGGTCATGTGACCCACCCCTGTGGGGTCTCGTGACGCACCCCTGAGGGGTCACGTGACCCACACCTGCGGGGTCACGTGACCCACACCTGGGGGGTGTCGTGACCCACCCCTGAGGGGTCACGTGACCCACCCCTGAGGGGTCACGTGACCCACCCTTTTGGGGTCACGTGACCCACCCTTGCGGGGTCTCGTGGCCCACCCTTGGGAGGTCACCTGTCCCACCCTGGAGGGGTCAGGTGACCCGCCCTTGAGAGGTCACAGCAGTTTCACAGGGTCCCTGCGCACCTGTCAGTGGAAACAGAAGCCCTCCCTGCCACTCAGAGGACCGCGCGATTTCCCCTAGGCCACACTGCCCAGCAGCACTCTCAGCCCCGCACAGACAGTGTGCTAAGGACAGACTTGGATACCGGAGCCCTGGGCGGGGGATTTTCCATGGAACTCTCTAGGGCCCGGTGCCCTGTGTCGCCCGGAGTGCCCATGCCCTTCCTTGACCCCGCAGGACACTTGCATCCAGCAATAAGCAGCCGTCTGCCTCCACGGGGCTCAAACACCTGGGCCCGGTGTGCGGGCACCTGGCGTACGTGGAGGCAAACCCCCAGACCCCTCTGGCCGGAACCCACCACTGCGAAGATCCCCCTTTTCTTCCATCCGTAAAGAGGCCCTCCCTGGGGAGTGGAGGAACATGGGGAGGCCCCCAGGAGATGGCTTTTCTCCGAGCCGCGGCTGGCTCCTTTCGGGCCTATACGTGGGCTGCGCTTTCGCACTCAGGCTCCCCACAACAGGCCTCCCTCGGGTCACGGGACCCACCCTTGAGGTGTCTCCTGACCCACCCCTGAGGGGTCACGTGACCCACCCCTGAGGGGTCATGTGACCCAACCTTTTGGGGTCACGTGACCCACCACTGGGGGGGTCTCGTGATGCACCACTGAGGGGTCACATGACCCACCCCTGGTGGGTCTCGTGACCCACCCCTGAGGGGTTCGTGACCCACCCTTGAGGGGTTTCGTGACCCACCCTTTTGGGGTCACGTGACCCACGCTTGCGGTCTCTCGTGACCCACCCTTGGGAGGTCACCTGTCCCACCCTGGAGGGGTCAGGTGACCCGCCCTTGAGAGGTCACAGCAGTTTCACAGGGTCCCTGCGCACCTGTCAGTGGAAACAGAAGCCCTCCCTGCCACTCAGAGGACCGCGCGATTAACCCTAGGCCACACTGCCCAGCAGCACTCTCAGCCCCGCACAGACAGTGTGCTCAGGATAGACTTGTGGACCAGGGGCCTGGGCGGGGAATTTTCCAGGGAACTCTCTAAAGGCCAGGTGCCCTCTGTCGCCCTGGGAGTGCCCACGCCATCCCTTAACCCTGCAGGACACTATCATCCAGCAATAAGCAGCCCTCTGCCTCCACGGGGCTCAAACACCTGGGCCCGTTGTGCGAGCACCTGGCGTTCGTGCAGGCAAACCCGCAGACCCCTCTGGCCCGAACCCACCACTGCGAAGATCCCACTTTTCTTCCATCCGTAAAGGGGTCCTCCTTGAGGAGTGGAGGAACATGGGGAGGCCCCCAGGAGATGGCTTTTCTCCGAGCCGCGGCTGGCTCCTTTCGGGCCTATACGTGGGCCGCGCGTGCGCACTCAGGCTCCCCACAACAGGCCTCCCTCGGGTCACGGGACCCACCCTTGAGGTGTCTCCTGACCCACCCTTGAGGGGTCACGTGACCCACCCCCGAGGGGTCACGTGACCCACCCCTGAGGGGTCACGTGACCCACCCCTGCGGGGTCTCGTGACCCACCCTTGAGAGGTCACGTGACCCACCCCCGAGGGGTCAAGTGACCCACACCGGAGGGGTCACGTGACCCACCCCTGAGGTGTCTCCTGACCCACCCTTGAGAGGTCACGTGACCCACCCCCGAGGGGTCAAGTGACCCACACCGGAGGGGTCACGTGACCCACCCCTGTGGGGTCTCGTGACACACCCCCGAGGGGTCACGTGACCCACCCCTGGGGGGTCTCGTGACCCACCCCTGAGGGGTCACGTGACCCACCCCTGGGGGGTCTCGTGACCCACCCCTGAGGGGTCACGTGACCCACCCCTGGGGGGTCTCGTGACCCACCCCTGAGGGGTCACGTGACCCACCCTTGAGGGGTTTCGTGACCCACCCTTTTGGGGTCACGTGACCCACCCTTGCGGGGTCTGGTGGCCCACCCTTGGGAGGTCACCGGTCCCACCCTGGAGGGGTCAGGTGACCCGCCCTTGAGAGGTCACAGCAGTTTCACAGGGTCCCTGCGCACCTGTCAGTGGAAACAGAAGCCCTCCCTGCCACTCAGAGGACCGTGCGATTTCCCCTAGGCCACACGGCCCAGCAGCACTCTCAGCCCCGCACAGACAGTGTGTAAGGACAGACTTGGATACCGGGGCCCTGGGTGGGGGATTTTCCATGGAACTCTCTAAGGGCCCGGTGCCCTTTGTCGCCCGGGAGTGCCCATGCCCTTCCTTGACCCCGCAGGACACTTGCATCCAGCAATAAGCAGCCGTCTGCCTCCACGGGGCTCAAACACCTGGGCCCGGTGTGCGGGCACCTGGCGTACGTGGAGGCAAACCCCCAGACCCCTCTGGCCGGAACCCACCACTGCGAAGATCCCCCTTTTCTTCCATCCGTAAAGAGGCCCTCCCTGGGGAGTGGAGGAACATGGGGAGGCCCCCAGGAGATGGCTTTTCTCCGAGCCGCGGCTGGCTCCTTTCGGGCCTATACGTGGGCCGGGCGTGCGCACTCAGGCTCCCCACAACAGGCCTCCCTCGTGTCACGGGACCCACCATTGAGGTGTCTCCTGACCCACCCTTGAGGGGTCACGTGACCCACCCCCGAGGGGTCAAGTGACCCACACCGGAGGGGTCACGTGACCCACCCCTGTGGGGTCTCGTGACGCACCCCTGAGGGGTCACGTGACCCACCCCTGGGGGGCTCTCATGACGCACCCCTGAGGGGTCACGTGACCCACCCCTGGGGGGTCTCGCGACCCACCCCGGAGGGGTTACGTGACCCACACCTGCGGGGTCTCGTGGCCCACCCTTGGGAGGTCACCTGTCCCACCCTGGAGGGGTCAGGTGACCCGCCCTTGAGAGGTCACAGCAGTTTCACAGGGTCCCTGCGCACCTGTCAGTGGAAACAGAAGCCCTCCCTGCCACTCAGAGGACCCTGCGATTTACCCTAGGCCACACTGCCCAGCAGCACTCTCAGCCCCGCACAGACAGTGTGCTAAGGACAGACTTGGATACCGGGGCCCTGGGCGGGGGATTTTCCATGGAACTCTCTAAGGGCCCGGTGCCCTGTGTCGCCCGGGAGTGCCCATGCCCTTCCTTGACCCCGCAGGACACTTGCATCCAGCAATAAGCAGCCGTCTGCCTCCACGGGGCTCAAACACCTGGGCCCGGTGTGCGGGCACCTGGCGTACGTGGAGGCAACCCCCAGACCCCTCTGGCCGGAACCCACCACTGCGAAGATCCCCCTTTTCTTCCATCCGTAAAGGGGTCCTCCTTGAGGAGTGGAGGAACATGGGGAGGCCCCCAGGAGATGGCTTTTCTCCGAGGCGCGGCTGGCTCCTTTCGGGCCTATACGTGGGCCGCGCATGCGAACTCAGGCTCCCCACAACAGGCCTCCCTCGGGTCACGGGACCCACCCTTGAGGTGTCTCCTGACCCACCCTTGAGAGGTCACGTGACCCACCCCTGAGGGGTCAAGTGACCCACCCCTGGGGGGTCTCGTGACCCACCCCTGAGGGGTCACGTGACCCACCCCTGGGGGGTCTCGTGACCCACACCTGAGGGGTCACGTGACCCACCCCTGGGGGGTCTCGTGACCCACCCCTAAGGGGTCACGTGACCCACCCTTGAGGGGTTTCGTGACCCACCCTTTTGGGGTCACGTGACCCACCCTTGGGGGGTCTCGTGGCCCACCCTTGGGAGGTCACCTGTCCCACCCTGGAGGGGTCAGGTGACCCGCCCTCTAGAGGTCACAGCAGTTTCACAGGGTCCCTGCGCACCTGTCAGTGGAAACAGAAGCCCTCCCTGCCACTCAGAGGACCGCGCGATTTCCCCTAGGCCACACTGCCCAGCAGCACTCTCAGCCCCCCACAGACAGTGTGCTAAGGACAGACTTGGATACCGGGGCCCTGGGCGGGGAATTTTCCATGGAACTCTCTAAGGGCCCGGTGCCCTGTGTCGCCCGGGAGTGCCCATGCCCTTCCTTGACCCCGCAGGACACTTGCATCCAGCAATAAGCAGCCATCTGCATCCACGGGGCTCAAACACCTGGGCCCGGTGTGCGGGCACCTGGCGTACGTGGAGGCAACCCCCAGACCCCTCTGGCCGGAACCCACCACTGCGAAGATCCCCCTTTTCTTCCATCCGTAAAGGGGTCCTCCTTGAGGAGTGGAGGAACATGGGGAGGCCCCCAGGAGATGGCTTTTCTCCGAGGCGCGGCTGGCTCCTTTCGGGCCTATACGTGGGCCGCGCATGCGAACTCAGGCTCCCCACAACAGGCCTCCCTCGGGTCACGGGACCCACCCTTGAGGTGTCTCCTGACCCACCCTTGAGAGGTCACGTGACCCACCCCTGAGGGGTCAAGTGACCCACCCCTGGGGGGTCTCGTGACCCACCCCTGAGGGGTCACGTGACCCACCCCTGGGGGGTCTCGTGACCCACACCTGAGGGGTCACGTGACCCACCCCTGGGGGGTCTCGTGACCCACCCCTAAGGGGTCACGTGACCCACACCTGGGGGGTGTCGTGACCCACCCCTGAGGGGTCACGTGACCCACCCTTGAGGGGTTTTCGTGACCCACCCTTTTGGGGTCAAATGACCCACCCTTGCGGGGTCTCGTGGCCCACCCTTGGGAGGTCACCTGTCCCACCCTGGAGGGGTCAGGTGACCCGCCCTTGAGAGGTCACAGCAGTTTCACAGGGTCCCTGCGCACCTGTCAGTGGAAACAGAAGCCCTCCCTGCCACTCAGAGGACCTTGCGATTTCCTCTAGGCCACACTGCCCAGCAGCACTCTCAGCCCCGCACAGACAGTGTGCTAAGGACAGACTTGGATACCGGGGCCCTGGGCGGGGGATTTTCCATGGAACTCTCTAAGGGCCCGGTGCCCTGTTTCGCCCGGGAGTGCCCATGCCCTTCCTTGACCCCGCAGCGCACTTGCATCCAGCAATAAGCAGCCATCTGCATCCACGGGGCTCAAACACCTGGGCCCGGTGTGCGGGCACCTGGCGTACGTGGAGGCAACCCCCAGACCCCTCTGGCCGGAACCCACCACTGCGAAGATCCCCCTTTTCTTCCATCCGTAAAGGGGTCCTCCTTGAGGAGTGGAGGAACATGGGGAGGCCCCCAGGAGATGGCTTTTCTCCGAGGCGCGGCTGGCTCCTTTCGGGCCTATACGTGGGCCGCGCATGCGAACTCAGGCTCCCCACAACAGGCCTCCCTCGGGTCACGGGACCCACCCTTGAGGTGTCTCCTGACCCACCCTTGAGAGGTCACGTGACCCACCCCTGAGGGGTCAAGTGACCCACCCCTGGGGGGTCTCGTGACCCACCCCTGAGGGGTCACGTGACCCACCCCTGAGGGGTCACGTGACCCACACCTGCGGGGTCACGTGACCCACACCTGGGGGGTGTCGTGACCCACCCCTGAGGGGTCACGTGACCCACCCTTGAGGGGTTTTCGTGACCCACCCTTTTGGGGTCAAATGACCCACCCTTGCGGGGTCTCGTGGCCCACCCTTGGGAGGTCACCTGTCCCACCCTGGAGGGGTCAGGTGACCCGCCCTTGAGAGGTCACAGCAGTTTCACAGGGTCCCTGCGCACCTGTCAGTGGAAACAGAAGCCCTCCCTGCCACTCAGAGGACCTTGCGATTTCCTCTAGGCCACACTGCCCAGCAGCACTCTCAGCCCCGCACAGACAGTGTGCTAAGGACAGACTTGGATACCGGGGCCCTGGGCGGGGGATTTTCCATGGAACTCTCTAAGGGCCCGGTGCCCTGTTTCGCCCGGGAGTGCCCATGCCCTTCCTTGACCCCGCAGCGCACTTGCATCCAGCAATAAGCAGCCATCTGCATCCACGGGGCTCAAACACCTGGGCCCGGTGTGCGGGCACCTGGCGTACGTGGAGGCAACCCCCAGACCCCTCTGGCCGGAACCCACCACTGCGAAGATCCCCCTTTTCTTCCATCCGTAAAGGGGTCCTCCTTGAGGAGTGGAGGAACATGGGGAGGCCCCCAGGAGATGGCTTTTCTCCGAGGCGCGGCTGGCTCCTTTCGGGCCTATACGTGGGCCGCGCATGCGAACTCAGGCTCCCCACAACAGGCCTCCCTCGGGTCACGGGACCCACCCTTGAGGTGTCTCCTGACCCACCCTTGAGAGGTCACGTGACCCACCCCTGAGGGGTCAAGTGACCCACCCCTGGGGGGTCTCGTGACCCACCCCTGAGGGGTCACGTGACCCACCCCTGGGGGGTCTCGTGACCCACACCTGAGGGGTCACGTGACCCACCCCTGGGGGGTCTCGTGACCCACCCCTAAGGGGTCACGTGACCCACCCTTGAGGGGTTTCGTGACCCACCCTTTTGGGGTCACGTGACCCACCCTTGGGGGGTCTCGTGGCCCACCCTTGGGAGGTCACCTGTCCCACCCTGTAGGGGTCAGGGGACCCGCCCTCTAGAGGTCACAGCAGTTTCACAGGGTCCCTGCGCACCTGTCAGTGGAAACAGAAGCCCTCCCTGCCACTCAGAGGACCGCGCGATTTCCCCTAGGCCACACTGCCCAGCAGCACTCTCAGCCCCCCACAGACAGTGTGCTAAGGACAGACTTGGATACCGGGGCCCTGGGCGGGGAATTTTCCATGGAACTCTCTAAGGGCCCGGTGCCCTGTGTCGCCCGGGAGTGCCCATGCCCTTCCTTGACCCCGCAGGACACTTGCATCCAGCAATAAGCAGCCATCTGCATCCACGGGGCTCAAACACCTGGGCCCGGTGTGCGGGCACCTGGCGTACGTGGAGGCAAACACCCAGACCCCTCTGGCCGGAACCCACCACTGCGAAGATCCCCCTTTTCTTCCATCCGTAAAGAGGCCCTCCCTGGGGAGTGGAGGAACATGGGGAGGCCCCCAGGAGATGGCTTTTCTCCGAGCCGCGGCTGGCTCCTTTCGGGCCTATACGAGGGCGGCGCTTTCGCACTCAGGCTCCCCACAACAGGCCTCCCTCGGGTCACGGGACCCACCCTTGAGGTGTCTCCTGACCCACCCCCGAGGGGTCACGTGACCCACACCGGAGGGGTCACGTGACCCACCCCTGGGGGGCTCTCGTGACGCACACTTGAGGGGTCACGTGACCCACCCCTGAGGGGTCACGTGACCCACACCTGCGGGGTCACGTGACCCACCCTGGGGGGTCTCGTGACCCACCCCTGAGGGGTCACGTGACCCACCCCTGGGGGGCTCTCGTGACGCACCCCTGAGGGGTCACGTGACCCACCCCTGGGGGGTCTCGTGACCCACCCCTGAGGGGTCACGTGACCCACCCTTGAGGGGTCTCGTGGCCCACCCTTGGGAGGTCACCTGTCCCACCCTGGAGGGGTCAGGTGACCCGCCCTTGAGAGGTCACAGCAGTTTCACAGGGTCCCTGCGCACCTGTCAGTGGAAACAGAAGCCCTCCCTGCCACTCAGAGGACCGCGCGATTAACCCTAGGCCACACTGCATAGCAGCACTCTCAGCCCCGCACAGACAGTGTGCTCAGGATAGACTTGTGGACCAGGGGCCTGGGCGGGGAATTTTCCAGGGAACTCTCTAAAGGCCAGGTGCCCTCTGTCGCCCTGGGAGTGCCCACGCCATCCCTTAACCCTGCAGGACACTATCATCCAGCAATAAGCAGCCCTCTGCCTCCACGGGGCTCAAACACCTGGGCCCGTTGTGCGAGCACCTGGCGTTCGTGCAGGCAAACCCGCAGACCCCTCTGGCCCGAACCCACCACTGCGAAGATCCCACTTTTCTTCCATCCGTAAAGGGGTCCTCCTTGAGGAGTGGAGGAACATGGGGAGGCCCCCAGGAGATGGCTTTTCTCCGAGCCGCGGCTGGCTCCTTTCGGGCCTATACGTGGGCCGCGCGTGCGCACTCAGGCTCCCCACAACAGGCCTCCCTCGGGTCACGGGACCCACCCTTGAGGTGTCTCCTGACCCACCCTTGAGGGGTCACGTGACCCACCCCCGAGGGGTCACGTGACCCACCCCTGAGGGGTCACGTGACCCACCCCTGCGGGGTCTCGTGACCCACCCTTGAGAGGTCACGTGACCCACCCCCGAGGGGTCAAGTGACCCACACCGGAGGGGTCACGTGACCCACCCCTGAGGTGTCTCCTGACCCACCCCCGAGGGGTCACGTGACCCACACCGGAGGGGTCACGTGACCCACCCCTGTGGGGTCTCGTGACCCACCCATGAGGGGTCACGTGACCCACCCCTGGGGGGCTCTCGTGACGCACCCCTGAGGGGTCACGTGACCCACCCCTGAGGGGTCACGTGACCCTCACCTGCGGGGTCACGTGACCCACCCTGGGGGGTCTCGTGACCCACCCCTGAGGGGTCACGTGACCCACCCTTGAGGGGTTTCGTGACCCACCCTTTTGGGGTCACGTGACCCACCCTTGCGGGGTCTCGTGGCCCACCCTTGGGAGGTCACCTGTCCCACCCTGGAGGGGTCAGGTGACCCGCCCTTGAGAGGTCACAGCAGTATCACAGGGTCCCTGCGCACCTGTCAGTGGAAACAGAAGCCCTCCCTGCCACTCAGAGGACCGCGCGATTTCCCCTAGGCCACACTGCCCAGCAGCACTCTCAGCCCCGCACAGACAGTGTGCTAAGGACAGACTTGGATACCGGGGCCCTGGGCGGGGGATTTTCCATGGAACTCTCTAGGGCCCGGTGCCCTGTGTCGCCCGGAGTGCCCATGCCCTTCCTTGACCCCGCAGGACACTTGCATCCAGCAATAAGCAGCCGTCTGCCTCCACGGGGCTCAAACACCTGGGCCCGGTGTGCGGGCACCTGGCGTACATGGAGGCAAACCCCCAGACCCCTCTGGCCGGAACCCACCACTGCGAAGATCCCCCTTTTCTTCCATCCGTAAAGAGGCCCTCCCTGGGGAGTGGAGGAACATGGGGAGGCCCCCAGGAGATGGCTTTTCTCCGAGCCGCGGCTGGCTCCTTTCGGGCCTATACGTGGGCCGGGCGTGCGCACTCAGGCTCCCCACAACAGGCCTCCCTCGGGTCACGGGACCCACCATTGAGGTGTCTCCTGACCCACCCTTGAGGGGTCACGTGACCCACCCCCGAGGGGTCAAGTGACCCACACCGGAGGGGTCACGTGACCCACCCCTGTGGGGTCTCGTGACGCACCCCTGAGGGGTCACGTGACCCACCCCTGGGGGGCTCTCATGACGCACCCCTGAGGGGTCACGTGACCCACCCCTGGGGGGTCTCGCGACCCACCCCGGAGGGGTCACGTGACCCACACCTCTGGGGTCTCGTGGCCCACCCTTGGGAGGTCACCTGTCCCACCCTGGAGGGGTCAGGTGACCCGCCCTTGAGAGGTCACAGCAGTTTCACAGGGTCCCTGCGCACCTGTCAGTGGAAACAGAAGCCCTCCCTGCCACTCAGAGGACCCTGCGATTTACCCTAGGCCACACTGCCCAGCAGCACTCTCAGCCCCGCACAGACAGTGTGCTAAGGACAGACTTGGATACCGGGGCCCTGGGCGGGGGATTTTCCATGGAACTCTCTAAGGGCCCGGTGCCCTGTGTCGCCCGGGAGTGCCCATGCCCTTCCTTGACCCCGCAGGACACTTGCATCCAGCAATAAGCAGCCGTCTGCCTCCACGGGGCTCAAACACCTGGGCCCGGTGTGCGGGCACCTGGCGTACGTGGAGGCAACCCCCAGACCCCTCTGGCCGGAACCCACCACTGCGAAGATCCCCCTTTTCTTCCATCCGTAAAGGGGTCCTCCTTGAGGAGTGGAGGAACATGGGGAGGCCCCCAGGAGATGGCTTTTCTCCGAGCCGCGGCTGGCTCCTTTCGGGCCTATACGTGGGCCGCGCATGCGAACTCAGGCTCCCCACAACAGGCCTCCCTCGGGTCACGGGACCCACCCTTGAGGTGTCTCCTGACCCACCCTTGAGAGGTCACGTGACCCACCCCTGAGGGGTCAAGTGACCCACCCCTGGGGGGTCTCGTGACCCACCCCTGAGGGGTCACGTGACCCACCCCTGGGGGGTCTCGTGACCCACACCTGAGGGGTCACGTGACCCACCCCTGGGGGGTCTCGTGACCCACCCCTGAGGGGTTTCGTGACCCACCCTTTTGGGGTCACGTGACCCACCCTTGCGGGGTCTGGTGGCCCACCCTTGGGAGGTCACCGGTCCCACCCTGGAGGGGTCAGGTGACCCGCCCTTGAGAGGTCACAGCAGTTTCACAGGGTCCCTGCGCACCTGTCAGTGGAAACAGAAGCCCTCCCTGCCACTCAGAGGACCGCGCGATTTCCCCTAGGCCACACTGCCCAGCAGCACTCTCAGCCCCGCACAGACAGTGTGCTAAGGACAGACTTGGATACCGGGGCCCTGGGCGGGGGATTTTCCATGGAACTCTCTAAGGGCCCGGTGCCCTTTGTCGCCCGGGAGTGCCCATGCCCTTCCTTGACCCCGCAGGACACTTGCATCCAGCAATAAGCAGCCGTCTGCCTCCACGGGGCTCAAACACCTGGGCCCTGTGTGCGGGCACCTGGCGTACGTGGAGGCAAACCCCCAGACCCCTCTGGCCGGAACCCACCACTGCGAAGATCCCCCTTTTCTTCCATCCGTAAAGAGGCCCTCCCTGGGGAGTGGAGGAACATGGGGAGGCCCCCAGGAGATGGCTTTTCTCCGAGCCGCGGCTGGCTCCTTTCGGGCCTGTACGTGGGCTGCGCTTTCGCACTCAGGCTCCCCACAACAGGCCTCCCTCGGGTCACGGGACCCACCCTTGAGGTGTCTCCTGACCCACCCCCGAGGGGTCACGTGACCCACACCGGAGGGGTCACGTGACCCACCCGTGTGGGGTCTCGTGACCCACCCCTGAGGGGTCACGTGACCCACCCCTGGGGGGCTCTAGTGACGCACCCCTGAGGGGTCACGTGACCCTCACCTGCGGGGTCACGTGACCCTCACCTGCGGGGTCACGTGACCCACCCTGGGGGGTCTCGTGACCCACCCCTGAGGGGTCACGTGACCCACCCTTGAGGGGTTTCGTGACCCACCCTTTTGGGGTCACGTGACCCACCCTTGCGGGGTCTCGTGGCCCACCCTTGGGAGGTCACCTGTCCCACCCTGGAGGGGTCAGGTGACCCGCCCTTGAGAGGTCACAGCAGTTTCACAGGGTCCCTGCGCACCTGTCAGTGGAAACAGAAGCCCTCCCTGCCACTCAGAGAACCGCGCGATTTCCCCTAGGCCACACTGCCCAGCAGCACTCTCAGCCCCGCACAGACAGTGTGCTAAGGACAGACTTGGATACCGGGGCCCTGGGCGGGGGATTTTCCATGGAACTCTCTAGGGCCCGGTGCCCTGTGTCGCCCGGAGTGCCCATGCCCTTCCTTGACCCCGCAGGACACTTGCATCCAGCAATAAGCAGCCGTCTGCCTCCACGGGGCTCAAACACCTGGGCCCGGTGTGCGGGCACCTGGCGTACATGGAGGCAAACCCCCAGACCCCTCTGGCCGGAACCCACCACTGCGAAGATCCCCCTTTTCTTCCATCCGTAAAGAGGCCCTCCCTGGGGAGTGGAGGAACATGGGGAGGCCCCCAGGAGATGGCTTTTCTCCGAGCCGCGGCTGGCTCCTTTCAGGCCTATACGTGGGCCGCGCATGCGCACTCAGGCTCCCAAGCACACGCCTTCCTCGGCTCACCTGACCCGTCCTTTAGAGGTCACAGCAGTTCCACAGGGTCCCTGGGCACCTCTCCGTGGACACAGGAGCCCTCCCTGCCACTCAGAGGACCGCGCGATTAACCCTAGGCCACACTGCCCAGCAGCACTCTCAGCCCCGCACAGACAGTGTGCTCAGGATAGACTTGTGGACCAGGGGCCTGGGCGGGGAATTTTCCAGGGAACTCTCTAAAGGCCAGGTGCCCTCTGTCGCCCTGGGAGTGCCCACGCCATCCCTTAACCCTGCAGGACACTATCATCCAGCAATAAGCAGCCCTCTGCCTCCACGGGGCTCAAACTCCTGGGCCGGTTGTGCGAGCACCTGGCGTTCGTGCAGGCAAACCCGCAGACCCCTCTGGCCCGAACCCACCACTGCGAAGATCCCACTTTTCTTCCATCCGTAAAGGGGTCCTCCTTGAGGAGTGGAGGAACATGGGGAGGCCCCCAGGAGATGGCTTTTCTCCGAGCCGCGGCTGGCTCCTTTCGGGCCTATACGTGGGCCGCGCGTGCGCACTCAGGCTCCCCACAACAGGCCTCCCTCGGGTCACGGGACCCACCCTTGAGGTGTCTCATGACCCACCCTTGAGGGGTCACGTGACCCACCCCCGAGGGGTCACGTGACCCACACCGGAGGGGTCATGTGACCCACCCCTGTGGGGTCTCGTGACGCACCCCTGAGGGGTCACGTGACCCACCCCTGGGGGGCTCTCGTGAAGCACCCCTGAGGGGTCACGTGACCCACCCATGGGGGGTCTCGCGACCCACCCCTGAGGGGTCACGTGACCCACACCTGCGGGGTCACGTGACCCACCCCTGGGGGGTGTCGTGACCCACCCCTGTGGGGTCACGTGACCCACCCTTGAGGGGTTTCTTGACCCACCCTTTTGGGGTCACGTGACCCACCCTTGCGGGGTCACGTGACCCACCCCTGGGGGGTGTCGTGACCCACCCCTGAGGGGTCACGTGACCCACCCTTGAGGGGTTTCCTGACCCACCCTTTTGGGGTCACGTGACCCACCCTTGCGGGGTCTCGTGGCCCACCCTTGGGAGGTCACCGGTCCCACCCTGGAGGGGTCAGGTGACCCGCCCTTGAGAGGTCACAGCAGTTTCACAGGGTCCCTGCGCACCTGTCAGTGGAAACAGAAGCCCTCCCTGCCACTCAGAGGACCGCGCGATTTCCCCTAGGCCACACGGCCCAGCAGCACTCTCAGCCCCGCACAGACAGTGTGTAAGGACAGACTTGGATACCGGGGCCCTGGGTGGGGGATTTTCCATGGAACTCTCTAAGGGCCCGGTGCCCTTTGTCGCCCGGGAGTGCCCATGCCCTTCCTTGACCCCGCAGGACACTTGCATCCAGCAATAAGCAGCCGTCTGCCTCCACGGGGCTCAAACACCTGGGCCCTGTGTGCGGGCACCTGGCGTACGTGGAGGCAAACCCCCAGACCCCTCTGGCCGGAACCCACCACTGCGAAGATCCCCCTTTTCTTCCATCCGTAAAGAGGCCCTCCCTGGGGAGTGGAGGAACATGGGGAGGCCCCCAGGAGATGGCTTTTCTCCGAGCCGCGGCTGGCTCCTTTCGGGCCTATTCGTGGGCTGCGCTTTCGCACTCAGGCTCCCCACAACAGGCCTCCCTCGGGTCACGGGACCCACCCTTGAGGTGTCTCCTGACCCACCCCCGAGGGGTCACGTGACCCACACCGGAGGGGTCACGTGACCCACCCGTGTGGGGTCTCGTGACCCACCCCTGAGGGGTCACGTGACCCACCCCTGGGGGGCTCTAGTGACGCACCCCTGAGGGGTCACGTGACCCTCACCTGCGGGGTCACGTGACCCTCACCTGCGGGGTCACGTGACCCACCCTGGGGGGTCTCGTGACCCACCCCTGAGGGGTCACGTGACCCACCCTTGAGGGGTTTCCTGACCCACCCTTTTGGGGTCACGTGACCCACCCTTGCGGGGTCTCGTGGCCCACCCTTGGGAGGTCACCTGTCCCACCCTGGAGGGGTCAGGTGACCCGCCCTTGAGAGGTCACAGCAGTTTCACAGGGTCCCTGCGGACCTGTCAGTGGAAACAGAAGCCCTCCCTGCCACTCAGAGGACCGCGCGATTTCCCCTAGGCCACACTGCCCAGCAGCACTCTCAGCCCCGCACAGACAGTGTGCTAAGGACAGACTTGGATACCGGGGCCCTGGGCGGGGAATTTTCCATGGAACTCTCTAAGGGCCCGGTGCCCTGTGTCGCCCGGGAGTGCCCATGCCCTTCCTTGACCCCGCAGGACACTTGCATCCAGCAATAAGCAGCCATCTGCATCCACGGGGCTCAAACACCTGGGCCCGGTGTGCGGGCACCTGGCGTACGTGGAGGCAAACACCCAGACCCCCCTGGCCGGAACCCACCACTGCGAAGATCCCCCTTTTCTTCCATCCGTAAAGAGGCCCTCCCTGGGGAGTGGAGGAACATGGGGAGGCCCCCAGGAGATGGCTTTTCTCCGAGCCGCAGCTGGCTCCTTTCGGGCCTATACGTGGGCTGCGCTTTCGCACTCAGGCTCCCCACAACAGGCCTCCCTCGGGTCACGGGACCCACCCTTGAGGTGTCTCCTGACCCACCCCCGAGGGGTCACGTGACCCACACCGGAGGGTTCACGTGACCCACCCCTGTGGGGTCTCGTGACCCACCCCTGAGGGGCTCTCGTGACGCACCCCTGAGGGGTCACGTGACCCACCCCTGAGGGGTCACGTGACCCACACCTGCGGGGTCACGTGACCCACCCTTGGGAGGTCACCTTTCCCACCCTGGAGGGGTCAGGTGACCCGCACTTGAGAGGTCACTGCAGTTTCACAGGGTCCCTGCGCACCTGTCAGTGGAAACAGAAGCCCTCCCTGCCACTCAGAGGACCGCGCGATTTCCCCTAGGCCACACTGCCCAGCAGCACTCTCAGCCCCGCACAGACAGTGTGCTAAGGACAGACTTGGATACCGGGGCCCTGGGCGGGGGATTTTCCATGGAACTCTCTAGGGCCCGGTGCCCTGTGTCGCCCGGAGTGCCCATGCCCTTCCTTGACCCCGCAGGACACTTGCATCCAGCAATAAGCAGCCGTCTGCCTCCACGGGGCTCAAACACCTGGGCCCGGTGTGCGGGCACCTGGCGTACATGGAGGCAAACCGCCAGACCCCTCTGGCCGGAACCCACCACTGCGAAGATCCCCCTTTTCTTCCATCCGTAAAGAGGCCCTCCCTGGGGAGTGGAGGAACATGGGGAGGCCCCCAGGAGATGGCTTTTCTCCGAGCCGCGGCTGGCTCCTTTCAGGCCTATACGTGGGCCGCGCATGCGCACACAGGCTCCCAAGCACACCCCTTCCTCGGCTCACCTGACCCGTCCTTTAGAGGTCACAGCAGTTCCACAGGGTCCCTGGGCACCTCTCCGTGGACACAGGAGCCCTCCGTGCCACCTAAAGGACCACGCGATTTCCGCTGGGGAACACTGCCCAGAAGCACTCCCAGCCTCGCACAGACACTGTGCTCAGGATAGACTTGTGGACCAGGGGCCTGGGCAGGGAATTTTCCAGGGAACTCTCTAAAGGCCAGGTGCCCTCTGTCGCCCTGGGAGGGCCCACGCCATCCCTTAACCCTGCAGGACACTATCATCCAGCAATAAGCAGCCCTCTGCCTCCACGGGGCTCAAACACCTGGGCCCGTTGTGCGAGCACCTGGCGTTCGTGCAGGCAAACCCGCAGACCCCTCTGGCCCGAACCCACAACTGCGAAGATCCCACTTTTCTTCCATCCGTAAAGGGGTCCTCCTTGAGGAGTGGAGGAACATGGGGAGGCCCCCAGGAGATGGCTTTTCTCCGAGCCGCGGCTGGCTCCTTTCGGGCCTATACGTGGGCCGGGCGTGCGCACTCAGGCTCCCCACAACAGGCCTCCCTCGGGTCACGGGACCCACCATTGAGGTGTCTCCTGACCCACCCTTGAGGGGTCACGTGACCCACCCTTGCGGGGTCTCGTGGCCCACCCTTGGGAGGTCACCTGTCCCACCCTGGAGGGGTCAGGTGACCCGCCCTTGAGAGGTCACAGCAGTTTCACAGGGTCCCTGCGCACCTGTCAGTGGAAACAGAAGCCCTCCCTGCCACTCAGAGGACCCTGCGATTTACCCTAGGCCACACTGCCCAGCAGCACTCTCAGCCCCGCACAGACAGTGTGCTAAGGACAGACTTGGATACCGGGGCCCTGGGCGGGGGATTTTCCATGGAACTCTCTAAGGGCCCGGTGCCCTGTGTCGCCCGGGAGTGCCCATGCCCTTCCTTGACCCCGCAGGACACTTGCATCCAGCAATAAGCAGCCGTCTGCCTCCACGGGGCTCAAACACCTGGGCCCGGTGTGCGGGCACCTGGCGTACGTGGAGGCAACCCCCAGACCCCTCTGGCCGGAACCCACCACTGCGAAGATCCCCCTTTTCTTCCATCCGTAAAGGGGTCCTCCTTGAGGAGTGGAGGAACATGGGGAGGCCCCCAGGAGATGGCTTTTCTCCGAGGCGCGGCTGGCTCCTTTCGGGCCTATACGTGGGCCGCGCATGCGAACTCAGGCTCCCCACAACAGGCCTCCCTCGGGTCACGGGACCCACCCTTGAGGTGTCTCCTGACCCACCCTTGAGAGGTCACGTGACCCACCCCCGAGGGGTCAAGTGACCCACACCGGAGGGGTCACGTGACCCACCCCTGTGGGGTCTCGTGACACACCCCCGAGGGGTCACGTGACCCACCCCTGGGGGGTCTCGTGACCCACCCCTGAGGGGTCACGTGACCCACCCCTGGGGGGTCTCGTGACCCACACCTGAGGGGTCACGTGACCCAACCCTGGGGGGTCTCGTGACCCACCCCTGAGGGGTCACGTGACCCACCCTTGAGGGGTTTCGTGACCCACCCTTTTGGGGTCACGTGACCCACCCTTGCGGGGTCTGGTGGCCCACCCTTGGGAGGTCACCGGTCCCACCCTGGAGGGGTCAGGTGACCCGCCCTTGAGAGGTCACAGCAGTTTCACAGGGTCCCTGCGCACCTGTCAGTGGAAACAGAAGCCCTCCCTGCCACTCAGAGGACCGTGCGATTTCCCCTAGGCCACACGGCCCAGCAGCACTCTCAGCCCCGCACAGACAGTGTGTAAGGACAGACTTGGATACCGGGGCCCTGGGTGGGGGATTTTCCATGGAACTCTCTAAGGGCCCGGTGCCCTTTGTCGCCCGGGAGTGCCCATGCCCTTCCTTGACCCCGCAGGACACTTGCATCCAGCAATAAGCAGCCGTCTGCCTCCACGGGGCTCAAACACCTGGGCCCGGTGTGCGGGCACCTGGCGTACGTGGAGGCAAACCCCCAGACCCCTCTGGCCGGAACCCACCACTGCGAAGATCCCCCTTTTCTTCCATCCGTAAAGAGGCCCTCCCTGGGGAGTGGAGGAACATGGGGAGGCCCCCAGGAGATGGCTTTTCTCCGAGCCGCGGCTGGCTCCTTTCGGGCCTATACGTGGGCTGCGCTTTCGCACTCAGGCTCCCCACAACAGGCCTCCCTCGGGTCACGGGACCCACCCTTGAGGTGTCTCCTGACCCACCCCCGAGGGGTCACGTGACCCACACCGGAGGGGTCACGTGACCCACCCCTGTGGGGTCTCGTGACCCACCCCTGAGGGGTCACGTGACCCACCCCTGGGGGGCTCTCGTGACGCACCCCTGAGGGGTCACGTGACCCACCCCTGAGGGGTCACGTGACCCACCCCTGGGGGGCTCTCGTGACGCACCCCTGGGGGGTCTCGTGACCCACCCCTGAGGGGTCACGTGACCCACCCTTGAGGGGTTTCGTGACTCACCCTTTTGGGGTCACGTGACCCACCCTTGCGGGGTCTCGTGGCCCACCCTTGGGAGGTCACCTGTCCCACCCTGGAGGGGTCAGGTGACCCGCCCTTGAGAGGTCACAGCAGTATCACAGGGTCCCTGCGCACCTGTCAGTGGAAACAGAAGCCCTCCCTGCCACTCAGAGGACCGCGCGATTTCCCCTAGGCCACACTGCCCAGCAGCACTCTCAGCCCCGCACAGACAGTGTGCTAAGGACAGACTTGGATACCGGGGCCCTGGGCGGGGGATTTTCCATGGAACTCTCTAGGGCCCGGTGCCCTGTGTCGCCCGGAGTGCCCATGCCCTTCCTTGACCCCGCAGGACACTTGCATCCAGCAATAAGCAGCCGTCTGCCTCCACGGGGCTCAAACACCTGGGCCCGGTGTGCGGGCACCTGGCGTACATGGAGGCAAACCCCCAGACCCCTCTGGCCGGAACCCACCACTGCGAAGATCCCCCTTTTCTTCCATCCGTAAAGGGGTCCTCCTTGAGGAGTGGAGGAACATGGGGAGGCCCCCAGGAGATGGCTTTTCTCCGAGCCGCGGCTGGCTCCTTTCGGGCCTATACGTGGGCCGCGCATGCGAACTCAGGCTCCCCACAACAGGCCTCCCTCGGGTCACGGGACCCACCCTTGAGGTGTCTCCTGACCCACCCTTGAGAGGTCACGTGACCCACCCCCGAGGGGTCAAGTGACCCACACCGGAGGGGTCACGTGACCCACCCCTGTGGGGTCTCGTGACACACCCCCGAGGGGTCACGTGACCCACCCCTGGGGGGTCTCGTGACCCACCCCTGAGGGGTCACGTGACCCACCCCTGGGGGGTCTCGTGACCCACACCTGAGGGGTCACGTGACCCACCCCTGGGGGGTCTCGTGACCCACCCCTGAGGGGTCACGTGACCCACCCTTGAGGGGTTTCGTGACCCACCCTTTTGGGGTCACGTGACCCACCCTTGCGGGGTCTGGTGGCCCACCCTTGGGAGGTCACCGGTCCCACCCTGGAGGGGTCAGGTGACCCGCCCTTGAGAGGTCACAGCAGTTTCACAGGGTCCCTGCGCACCTGTCAGTGGAAACAGAAGCCCTCCCTGCCACTCAGAGGACCGCGCGATTTCCCCTAGGCCACACGGCCCAGCACCACTCTCAGCCCCGCACAGACAGTGTGTAAGGACAGACTTGGATACCGGGGCCCTGGGCGGGGGATTTTCCATGGAACTCTCTAAGGGCCCGGTGCCCTTTGTCGCCCGGGAGTGCCCATGCCCTTCCTTGACCCCGCAGGACACTTGCATCCAGCAATAAGCAGCCGTCTGCCTCCACGGGGCTCAAACACCTGGGCCCGGTGTGCGGGCACCTGGCGTACGTGGAGGCAAACCCCCAGACCCCTCTGGCCGGAACCCACCACTGCGAAGATCCCCCTTTTCTTCCATCCGTAAAGAGGCCCTCCCTGGGGAGTGGAGGAACATGGGGAGGCCCCCAGGAGATGGCTTTTCTCCGAGCCGCGGCTGGCTCCTTTCGGGCCTATACGTGGGCTGCGCTTTCGCACTCAGGCTCCCCACAACAGGCCTCCCTCGGGTCACGGGACCCACCCTTGAGGTGTCTCCTGACCCACCCCCGAGGGGTCACGTGACCCACACCGGAGGGGTCACGTGACCCACCCCTGTGGGGTCTCGTGACCCACCCCTGAGGGGTCACGTGACCCACCCCTGGGGGGCTCTCGTGACGCACCCCTGAGGGGTCACGTGACCCACCCCTGAGGGGTCACGTGACCCTCACCTGCGGGGTCACGTGACCCACCCTGGGGGGTCTCGTGACCCACCCCTGAGGGGTCACGTGACCCACCCTTGAGGGGTTTCGTGACCCACCCTTTTGGGGTCACGTGACCCACCCTTGCGGGGTCTCGGGCCCACCCTTGGGAGGTCACCTGTCCCACCCTGGAGGGGTCAGGTGACCCGCCCTTGAGAGGTCACAGCAGTATCACAGGGTCCCTGCGCACCTGTCAGTGGAAACAGAAGCCCTCCCTGCCACTCAGAGGACCGCGCGATTTCCCCTAGGCCACACTGCCCAGCAGCACTCTCAGCCCCGCACAGACAGTGTGCTAAGGACAGACTTGGATACCGGGGCCCTGGGCGGGGGATTTTCCATGGAACTCTCTAGGGCCCGGTGCCCTGTGTCGCCCGGAGTGCCCATGCCCTTCCTTGACCCCGCAGGACACTTGCATCCAGCAATAAGCAGCCGTCTGCCTCCACGGGGCTCAAACACCTGGGCCCGGTGTGCGGGCACCTGGCGTACATGGAGGCAAACCCCCAGACCCCTCTGGCCGGAACCCACCACTGCGAAGATCCCCCTTTTCTTCCATCCGTAAAGAGGCCCTCCCTGGGGAGTGGAGGAACATGGGGAGGCCCCCAGGAGATGGCTTTTCTCCGAGCCGCGGCTGGCTCCTTTCGGGCCTATACGTGGGCCGGGCGTGCGCACTCAGGCTCCCCACAACAGGCCTCCCTCGGGTCACGGGACCCACCATTGAGGTGTCTCCTGACCCACCCTTGAGGGGTCACGTGACCCACCCCCGAGGGGTCAAGTGACCCACACCGGAGGGGTCACGTGACCCACCCCTGTGGGGTCTCGTGACGCACCCCTGAGGGGTCACGTGACCCACCCCTGGGGGGCTCTCATGACGCACCCCTGAGGTGTCACGTGACCCACCCCTGGGGGGTCTCGCGACCCACCCCGGAGGGGTCACGTGACCCACACCTGCGGGGTCTCGTGGCCCACCCTTGGGAGGTCACCTGTCCCACCCTGGAGGGGTCAGGTGACCCGCCCTTGAGAGGTCACAGCAGTTTCACAGGGTCCCTGCGCACCTGTCAGTGGAAACAGAAGCCCTCCCTGCCACTCAGAGGACCCTGCGATTTCCCCTAGGCCACACTGCCCAGCAGCACTCTCAGCCCCGCACAGACAGTGTGCTAAGGACAGACTTGGATACCGGGGCCCTGGGCGGGGGATTTTCCATGGAACTCTCTAAGGGCCCGGTGCCCTGTGTCGCCCGGGAGTGCCCATGCCCTTCCTTGACCCCGCAGGACACTTGCATCCAGCAATAAGCAGCCGTCTGCCTCCACGGGGCTCAAACACCTGGGCCCGGTGTGCGGGCACCTGGCGTACGTGGAGGCAACCCCCAGACCCCTCTGGCCGGAACCCACCACTGCGAAGATCCCCCTTTTCTTCCATCCGTAAAGGGGTCCTCCTTGAGGAGTGGAGGAACATGGGGAGGCCCCCAGGAGATGGCTTTTCTCCGAGGCGCGGCTGGCTCCTTTCGGGCCTATACGTGGGCCGCGCATGCGAACTCAGGCTCCCCACAACAGGCCTCCCTCGGGTCACGGGACCCACCCTTGAGGTGTCTCCTGACCCACCCTTGAGAGGTCACGTGACCCACCCCCGAGGGGTCAAGTGACCCACCCCTGGGGGGTCTCGTGACCCACCCCTGAGGGGTCACGTGACCCACCCCTGGGGGGTCTCGTGACCCACACCTGAGGGGTCACGTGACCCACCCCTGGGGGGTCTCATGACCCACCCCTGAGGGGTCACGTGACCCACCCTTGAGGGGTTTCGTGACCCACCCTTTTGGGGTCACGTTACCCACCCTTGCGGGGTCTGGTGGCCCACCCTTGGGAGGTCACCGGTCCCACCCTGGAGGGGTCAGGTGACCCGCCCTTGAGAGGTCACAGCAGTTTCACAGGGTCCCTGCGCACCTGTCAGTGGAAACAGAAGCCCTCCCTGCCACTCAGAGGACCGCGCGATTTCCCCTAGGCCACACGGCCCAGCAGCACTCTCAGCCCCGCACAGACAGTGTGTAAGGACAGACTTGGATACCGGGGCCCTGGGCGGGGGATTTTCCATGGAAATCTCTAAGGGCCCGGTGCCCTTTGTCGCCCGGGAGTGCCCATGCCCTTCCTTGACCCCGCAGGACACTTGCATCCAGCAATAAGCAGCCGTCTGCCTCCACGGGGCTCAAACACCTGGGCCCTGTGTGCGGGCACCTGGCGTACGTGGAGGCAAACCCCCAGACCCCTCTGGCCGGAACCCACCACTGCGAAGATCCCCCTTTTCTTCCATCCGTAAAGAGGCCCTCCCTGGGGAGTGGAGGAACATGGGGAGGCCCCCAGGAGATGGCTTTTCTCCGAGCCGCGGCTGGCTCCTTTCGGGCCTATTCGTGGGCTGCGCTTTCGCACTCAGGCTCCCCACAACAGGCCTCCCTCGGGTCACGGGACCCACCCTTGAGGTGTCTCCTGACCCACCCCCGAGGGGTCACGTGACCCACACCGGAGGGGTCACGTGACCCACCCGTGTGGGGTCTCGTGACCCACCCCTGAGGGGTCACGTGACCCACCCCTGGGGGGCTCTAGTGACGCACCCCTGAGGGGTCACGTGACCCTCACCTGCGGGGTCACGTGACCCTCACCTGCGGGGTCACGTGACCCACCCTGGGGGGTCTCGTGACCCACCCCTGAGGGGTCACGTGACCCACCCTTGAGGGGTTTCGTGACCCACCCTTTTGGGGTCACGTGACCCACCCTTGCGGGGTCTCGTGGCCCACCCTTGGGAGGTCACCTGTCCCACCCTGGAGGGGTCAGGTGACCCGCCCTTGAGAGGTCACAGCAGTTTCACAGGGTCCCTGCGCACCTGTCAGTGGAAACAGAAGCCCTCCCTGCCACTCAGAGAACCGCGCGATTTCCCCTAGGCCACACTGCCCAGCAGCACTCTCAGCCCCGCACAGACAGTGTGCTAAGGACAGACTTGGATACCGGGGCCCTGGGCGGGGGATTTTCCATGGAACTCTCTAGGGCCCGGTGCCCTGTGTCGCCCGGAGTGCCCATGCCCTTCCTTGACCCCGCAGGACACTTGCATCCAGCAATAAGCAGCCGTCTGCCTCCACGGGGCTCAAACACCTGGGCCCGGTGTGCGGGCACCTGGCGTACATGGAGGCAAACCCCCAGACCCCTCTGGCCGGAACCCACCACTGCGAAGATCCCCCTTTTCTTCCATCCGTAAAGAGGCCCTCCCTGGGGAGTGGAGGAACATGGGGAGGCCCCCAGGAGATGGCTTTTCTCCGAGCCGCGGCTGGCTCCTTTCAGGCCTATATGTGGGCCGCGCATGCGCACTCAGGCTCCCAAGCACACGCCTTCCTCGGCTCACCTGACCCGTCCTTTAGAGGTCACAGCAGTTCCACAGGGTCCCTGGGCACCTCTCCGTGGACACAGGAGCCCTCCCTGCCACTCAGAGGACCGCGCGATTAACCCTAGGCCACACTGCCCAGCAGCACTCTCAGCCCCGCACAGACAGTGTGCTCAGGATAGACTTGTGGACCAGGGGCCTGGGCGGGGAATTTTCCAGGGAACTCTCTAAAGGCCAGGTGCCCTCTGTCGCCCTGGGAGTGCCCACGCCATCCCTTAACCCTGCAGGACACTATCATCCAGCAATAAGCAGCCCTCTGCCTCCACGGGGCTCAAACTCCTGGGCCGGTTGTGCGAGCACCTGGCGTTCGTGCAGGCAAACCCGAAGACCCCTCTGGCCCGAACCCACCACTGCGAAGATCCCACTTTTCTTCCATCCGTAAAGGGGTCCTCCTTGAGGAGTGGAGGAACATGGGGAGGCCCCCAGGAGATGGCTTTTCTCCGAGCCGCGGCTGGCTCCTTTCGGGCCTATACGTGGGCCGCGCGTGCGCACTCAGGCTCCCCACAACAGGCCTCCCTCGGGTCACGGGACCCACCCTTGAGGTGTCTCATGACCCACCCTTGAGGGGTCACGTGACCCACCCCCGAGGGGTCACGTGACCCACACCGGAGGGGTCATGTGACCCACCCCTGTGGGGTCTCGTGACGCACCCCTGAGGGGTCACGTGACCCACCCCTGGGGGGCTCTCGTGAAGCACCCCTGAGGGGTCACGTGACCCACCCCTGGGGGGTCTCGCGACCCACCCCTGAGGGGTCACGTGACCCACACCTGCGGGGTCACGTGACCCACCCCTGGGGGGTGTCGTGACCCACCCCTGAGGGGTCACGTGACCCACCCTTGAGGGGTTTCTTGACCCACCCTTTTGGGGTCACGTGACCCACCCTTGCGGGGTCACGTAACCCACCCCTGGGGGGTGTCGTGACCCACCCCTGAGGGGTCACGTGACCCACCCTTGAGGGGTTTCCTGACCCACCCTTTTGGGGTCACGTGACCCACCCTTGCGGGGTCTCGTGGCCCACCCTTGGGAGGTCACCTGTCCCACCCTGGAGGGGTCAGGTGACCCGCCCTTGAGAGGTCACAGCAGTTTCACAGGGTCCCTGCGGACCTGTCAGTGGAAACAGAAGCCCTCCCTGCCACTCAGAGGACCGCGCGATTTCCCGTAGGCCACACTGCCCAGCAGCACTCTCAGCCCCGCACAGACAGTGTGCTAAGGACAGACTTGGATACCGGGGCCCTGGGCGGGGAATTTTCCATGGAACTCTCTAAGGGCCCGGTGCCCTGTGTCGCCCGGGAGTGCCCATGCCCTTCCTTGACCCCGCAGGACACTTGCATCCAGCAATAAGCAGCCATCTGCATCCACGGGGCTCAAACACCTGGGCCCGGTGTGCGGGCACCTGGCGTACGTGGAGGCAAACACCCAGACCCCCCTGGCCGGAACCCACCACTGCGAAGATCCCCCTTTTCTTCCATCCGTAAAGAGGCCCTCCCTGGGGAGTGGAGGAACATGGGGAGGCCCCCAGGAGATGGCTTTTCTCCGAGCCGCAGCTGGGTCCTTTCGGGCCTATACGTGGGCTGCGCTTTCGCACTCAGGCTCCCCACAACAGGCCTCCCTCGGGTCACGGGACCCACCCTTGAGGTGTCTCCTGACCCACCCCCGAGGGGTCACGTGACCCACACCGGAGGGTTCACGTGACCCACCCCTGTGGGGTCTCGTGACCCACCCCTGAGGGGTCACGTGACCCACCCCTGGGGGGCTCTCGTGACGCACCCCTGAGGGGTCACGTGACCCACCCCTGAGGGGTCACGTGACCCACACCTGCGGGGTCACGTGACCCACCCTTGGGAGGTCACCTTTCCCACCCTGGAGGGGTCAGGTGACCCGCCCTTGAGAGGTCACTGCAGTTTCACAGGGTCCCTGCGCACCTGTCAGTGGAAACAGAAGCCCTCCCTGCCACTCAGAGGACCGCGCGATTTCCCCTAGGCCACACTGCCCAGCAGCACTCTCAGCCCCGCACAGACAGTGTGCTAAGGACAGACTTGGATACCGGGGCCCTGGGCGGGGGATTTTCCATGGAACTCTCTAGGGCCCGGTGCCCTGTGTCGCCCGGAGTGCCCATGCCCTTCCTTGACCCCGCAGGACACTTGCATCCAGCAATAAGCAGCCGTCTGCCTCCACGGGGCTCAAACACCTGGGCCCGGTGTGCGGGCACCTGGCGTACATGGAGGCAAACCGCCAGACCCCTCTGGCCGGAACCCACCACTGCGAAGATCCCCCTTTTCTTCCATCCGTAAAGAGGCCCTCCCTGGGGAGTGGAGGAACATGGGGAGGCCCCCAGGAGATGGCTTTTCTCCGAGCCGCGGCTGGCTCCTTTCAGGCCTATACGTGGGCCGCGCATGCGCACACAGGCTCCCAAGCACACGCCTTCCTCGGCTCACCTGACCCGTCCTTTAGAGGTCACAGCAGTTCCACAGGGTCCCTGGGCACCTCTCCGTGGACACAGGAGCCCTCCGTGCCACCTAAAGGACCACGCGATTTCCGCTGGGGAACACTGCCCAGAAGCACTCCCAGCCTCGCACAGACACTGTGCTCAGGATAGACTTGTGGACCAGGGGCCTGGGCGGGGAATTTTCCAGGGAACTCTCTAAAGGCCAGGTGCCCTCTGTCGCCCTGGGAGTGCCCACGCCATCCCTTAACCCTGCAGGACACTATCATCCAGCAATAAGCAGCCCTCTGCCTCCACGGGGCTCAAACACCTGGGCCCGTTGTGCGAGCACCTGGCGTTCGTGCAGGCAAACCCGCAGACCCCTCTGGCCCGAACCCACAACTGCGAAGATCCCACTTTTCTTCCATCCGTAAAGGGGTCCTCCTTGAGGAGTGGAGGAACATGGGGAGGCCCCCAGGAGATGGCTTTTCTGCGAGCCGCGGCTGGCTCCTTTCGGGCCTATACGTGGGCCGGGCGTGCGCACTCAGGCTCCCCACAACAGGCCTCCCTCGGGTCACGGGACCCACCCTAAGGTGTCTCCTGACCCACCCTTGAGAGGTCACGTGACCCACCCCCGAGGGGTCAAGTGACCCACACCGGAGGGGTCACGTGACCCACCCCTGTGGGGTCTCGTGACACACCCCCGAGGGGTCACGTGACCCACCCCTGGGGGGTCTCGTGACCCACCCCTGAGGGGTCACGTGACCCACCCCTGGGGGGTCTCGTGACCCACACCTGAGGGGTCACGTGACCCACCCCTGGGGGGTCTCGTGACCCACCCCTGAGGGGTCACGTGACCCACCCTTGAGGGGTTTCGTGACCCACCCTTTTGGGGTCACGTGACCCACCCTTGCGGGGTCTGGTGGCCCACCCTTGGGAGGTCACCGGTCCCACCCTGGAGGGGTCAGGTGACCCGCCCTTGAGAGGTCACAGCAGTTTCACAGGGTCCCTGCGCACCTGTCAGTGGAAACAGAAGCCCTCCCTGCCACTCAGAGGACCGTGCGATTTCCCCTAGGCCACACGGCCCAGCAGCACTCTCAGCCCCGCACAGACAGTGTGTAAGGACAGACTTGGATACCGGGGCCCTGGGTGGGGGATTTTCCATGGAACTCTCTAAGGGCCCGGTGCCCTTTGTCGCCCGGGAGTGCCCATGCCCTTCCTTGACCCCGCAGGACACTTGCATCCAGCAATAAGCAGCCGTCTGCCTCCACGGGGCTCAAACACCTGGGCCCGGTGTGCGGGCACCTGGCGTACGTGGAGGCAAACCCCCAGACCCCTCTGGCCGGAACCCACCACTGCGAAGATCCCCCTTTTCTTCCATCCGTAAAGAGGCCCTCCCTGGGGAGTGGAGGAACATGGGGAGGCCCCCAGGAGATGGCTTTTCTCCGAGCCGCGGCTGGCTCCTTTCGGGCCTATACGTGGGCTGCGCTTTCGCACTCAGGCTCCCCACAACAGGCCTCCCTCGGGTCACGGGACCCACCCTTGAGGTGTCTCCTGACCCACCCCCGAGGGGTCACGTGACCCACACCGGAGGGGTCACGTGACCCACCCCTGTGGGGTCTCGTGACCCACCCCTGAGGGGTCACGTGACCCACCCCTGGGGGGCTCTCGTGACGCACCCCTGAGGGGTCACGTGACCCACCCCTGAGGGGTCACGTGACCCACCCCTGGGGGGCTCTCGTGACGCACCCCTGGGGGGTCTCGTGACCCACCCCTGAGGGGTCACGTGACCCACCCTTGAGGGGTTTCGTGACTCACCCTTTTGGGGTCACGTGACCCACCCTTGCGGGGTCTCGTGGCCCACCCTTGGGAGGTCACCTGTCCCACCCTGGAGGGGTCAGGTGACCCGCCCTTGAGAGGTCACAGCAGTATCACAGGGTCCCTGTGCACCTGTCAGTGGAAACAGAAGCCCTCCCTGCCACTCAGAGGACCGCGCGATTTCCCCTAGGCCACACTGCCCAGCAGCACTCTCAGCCCCGCACAGACAGTGTGCTAAGGACAGACTTGGATACCGGGGCCCTGGGCGGGGGATTTTCCATGGAACTCTCTAGGGCCCGGTGCCCTGTGTCGCCCGGAGTGCCCATGCCCTTCCTTGACCCCGCAGGACACTTGCATCCAGCAATAAGCAGCCGTCTGCCTCCACGGGGCTCAAACACCTGGGCCCGGTGTGCGGGCACCTGGCGTACATGGAGGCAAACCCCCAGACCCCTCTGGCCGGAACCCACCACTGCGAAGATCCCCCTTTTCTTCCATCCGTAAAGAGGCCCTCCCTGGGGAGTGGAGGAACATGGGGAGGCCCCCAGGAGATGGCTTTTCTTCGAGCCGCGGCTGGCTCCTTTCGGGCCTATACGTGGGCCGGGCGTGCGCACTCAGGCTCCCCACAACAGGCCTCCCTCGGGTCACGGGACCCACCATTGAGGTGTCTCCTGACCCACCCTTGAGGGGTCACGTGACCCACCCCCGAGGGGTCAAGTGACCCACACCGGAGGGGTCACGTGACCCACCCCGGAGGGGTCACGTGACCCACCCCTGTGGGGTCTCGTGACGCACCCCTGAGGGGTCACGTGACCCACCCCTGGGGGGCTCTCATGACGCACCCCTGAGGGGTCACGTGACCCACCCCTGGGGGGTCTCGCGATCCACCCCGGAGGGGTCACGTGACCCACACCTTCGGGGTCTCGTGGCCCACCCTTGGGAGGTCACCTGTCCCACCCTGGAGGGGTCAGGTGACCCGCCCTTGAGAGGTCACAGCAGTTTCACAGGGTCCCTGCGCACCTGTCAGTGGAAACAGAAGCCCTCCCTGCCACTCAGAGGACCCTGCGATTTACCCTAGGCCACACTGCCCAGCAGCACTCTCAGCCCCGCACAGACAGTGTGCTAAGGACAGACTTGGATACCGGGGCCCTGGGCGGGGGATTTTCCATGGAACTCTCTAAGGGCCCGGTGCCCTGTGTCGCCCGGGAGTGCCCATGCCCTACCTTGACCCCGCAGGACACTTGCATCCAGCAATAAGCAGCCGTCTGCCTCCACGGGGCTCAAACACCTGGGCCCGGTGTGCGGGCACCTGGCGTACGTGGAGGCAACCCCCAGACCCCTCTGGCCGGAACCCACCACTGCGAAGATCCCCCTTTTCTTCCATCCGTAAAGGGGTCCTCCTTGAGGAGTGGAGGAACATGGGGAGGCCCCCAGGAGATGGCTTTTCTCCGAGGCGCGGCTGGCTCCTTTCGGGCCTATACGTGGGCCGCGCATGCGAACTCAGGCTCCCCACAACAGGCCTCCCTCGGGTCACGGGACCCACCCTTGAGGTGTCTCCTGACCCACCCTTGAGAGGTCACGTGACCCACCCCCGAGGGGTCAAGTGACCCACCCCTGGGGGGTCTCGTGACCCACCCCTGAGGGGTCACGTGACCCACCCCTGGGGGGTCTCGTGACCCACCCCTGAGGGGTCACGTGACCCACCCTTGGGGGGTTTCGTGACCCACCCTTTTGGGGTCACGTGACCCACCCTTGAGGGGTTTCGTGACCCACCCTTTTGGGGTCACGTGACCCACCCTTGCGGGGTCTGGTGGCCCACCCTTGGGAGGTCACCGGTCCCACCCTGGAGGGGTCAGGTGACCCGCCCTTGAGAGGTCACAGCAGTTTCACAGGGTCCCTGCGCACCTGTCAGTGGAAACAGAAGCCCTCCCTGCCACTCAGAGGACCGCGCGATTTCCCCTAGGCCACACGGCCCAGCAGCACTCTCAGCCCCGCACAGACAGTGTGTAAGGACAGACTTGGATACCGGGGCCCTGGGCGGGGGATTTTCCATGGAACTCTCTAAGGGCCCGGTGCCCTTTGTCGCCCGGGAGTGCCCATGCCCTTCCTTGACCCCGCAGGACACTTGCATCCAGCAATAAGCAGCCGTCTGCCTCCACGGGGCTCAAACACCTGGGCCCTGTGTGCGGGCACCTGGCGTACGTGGAGGCAAACCCCCAGACCCCTCTGGCCGGAACCCACCACTGCGAAGATCCCCCTTTTCTTCCATCCGTAAAGAGGCCCTCCCTGGGGAGTGGAGGAACATGGGGAGGCCCCCAGGAGATGGCTTTTCTCCGAGCCGCGGCTGGCTCCTTTCGGGCCTATACGTGGGCTGCGCTTTCGCACTCAGGCTCCCCACAACAGGCCTCCCTCGGGTCACGGGACCCACCCTTGAGGTGTCTCCTGACCCACCCCCGAGGGGTCACGTGACCCACCCCTGGGGGGCTCTAGTGACGCACCCCTGAGGGGTCACGTGACCCTAACCTGCGGGGTCACGTGACCCTCACCTGCGGGGTCACGTGACCCACCCTGGGGGGTCTCGTGACCCACCCCTGAGGGGTCACGTGACCCACCCTTGAGGGGTTTCGTGACCCACCCTTTTGGGGTCACGTGACCCACCCTTGCGGGGTCTCGTGGCCCACCCTTGGGAGGTCACCTGTCCCACCCTGGAGGGGTCAGGTGACCCGCCCTTGAGAGGTCACAGCAGTTTCACAGGGTCCCTGCGCACCTGTCAGTGGAAACAGAAGCCCTCCCTGCCACTCAGAGAACCGCGCGATTTCCCCTAGGCCACACTGCCCAGCAGCACTCTCAGCCCCGCACAGACAGTGTGCTAAGGACAGACTTGGATACCGGGGCCCTGGGCGGGGGATTTTCCATGGAACTCTCTAGGGCCCGGTGCCCTGTGTCGCCCGGAGTGCCCATGCCCTTCCTTGACCCCGCAGGACACTTGCATCCAGCAATAAGCAGCCGTCTGCCTCCACGGGGCTCAAACACCTGGGCCCGGTGTGCGGGCACCTGGCGTACATGGAGGCAAACCCCCAGACCCCTCTGGCCGGAACCCACCACTGCGAAGATCCCCCTTTTCTTCCATCCGTAAAGAGGCCCTCCCTGGGGAGTGGAGGAACATGGGGAGGCCCCCAGGAGATGGCTTTTCTCCGAGCCGCGGCTGGCTCCTTTCAGGCCTATACGTGGGCCGCGCATGCGCACTCAGGCTCCCAAGCACACGCCTTCCTCGGCTCACCTGACCCGTCCTTTAGAGGTCACAGCAGTTCCACAGGGTCCCTGGGCACCTCTCCGTGGACACAGGAGCCCTCCCTGCCACTCAGAGGACCGCGCGATTAACCCTAGGCCACACTGCCCAGCAGCACTCTCAGCCCCGCACAGACAGTGTGCTCAGGATAGACTTGTGGACCAGGGGCCTGGGCGGGGAATTTTCCAGGGAACTCTCTAAAGGCCAGGTGCCCTCTGTCGCCCTGGGAGTGCCCACGCCATCCCTTAACCCTGCAGGACACTATCATCCAGCAATAAGCAGCCCTCTGCCTCCACGGGGCTCAAACTCCTGGGCCGGTTGTGCGAGCACCTGGCGTTCGTGCAGGCAAACCCGCAGACCCCTCTGGCCCGAACCCACCACTGCGAAGATCCCACTTTTCTTCCATCCGTAAAGGGGTCCTCCTTGAGGAGTGGAGGAACATGGGGAGGCCCCCAGGAGATGGCTTTTCTCCGAGCCGCGGCTGGCTCCTTTCGGGCCTATACGTGGGCCGCGCGTGCGCACTCAGGCTCCCCACAACAGGCCTCCCTCGGGTCACGGGACCCACCCTTGAGGTGTCTCCTGACCCACCCTTGAGGGGTCACGTGACCCACCCCCGAGGGGTCACGTGACCCACACCGGAGGGGTCACGTGACCCACCCCAGTGGGGTCTCGTGACGCACCCCTGAGGGGTCACGTGACCCACCCCTGGGGGGCTCTCGTGACCCACCCCTGAGGGGTCACGTGACCCAGCCCTGGGGTGTCTCGTGACCCACCCCTGAGGGGTCACGTGACCCACACCTGCGGGGTCACGTGACCCACCCCTGGGGGGTCTCGTGACCCACCCCTGAGGGGTCACGTGACCCACCCTTGAGGGGTTTCGTGACCCACCCTTTTGGTGTCACGTGACCCACCCTTGCGGGGTCTCGTGGCCCCCCCTTGGGAGGTCACCTGTCCCACCCTGGAGGGGTCAGGTGACCCGCCCTTGAGAGGTCACAGCAGTTTCACAGGGTCCCTGCGCACCTGTCAGTGGAAACAGAAGCCCTCCCTGCCACTCAGAGGACCGCGCGATTTCCCCTAGGCCACACTGCCCAGCAGCACTCTCAGCCCCGCACAGACAGTGTGCTAAGGACAGACTTGGATACCGGGGCCCTGGGCGGGGGATTTTCCATGGAACTCTCTAAGGGCCCGGTGCCCTGTGTCGCCCGGGAGTGCCCATGCCCTTCCTTGACCCCGCAGGACACTTGCATCCAGCAATAAGCAGCCGTCTGCCTCCACGGGGCTCAAACACCTGGGCCCGGTGTGCGGGCACCTGGCGTACGTGGAGGCAAACCCCCAGACCCCTCTGGCCGGAACCCACCACTGCGAAGATCCCCCTTTTCTTCCATCCGTAAAGAGGCCCTCCCTGGGGAGTGGAGGAACATGGGGAGGCCCCCAGGAGATGGCTTTTCTCCGAGCTGCGGCTGGCTGGTTTCGGGCCTATACGTGGGCCGCGCATGCGCACTCAGGCTCCCAAGCACACGCCTTCCTCGGCTCACCTGACCCGCCCTTTAGAGGTCACAGCAGTTCCACAGGGTCCCTGGGCACCTGTCCGTGGACACAGGAGCCCTCCGTGCCACCTAAAGGACCACGCGATTTCCGCTGGGGAACACTGCCCAGAAGCACTCCCAGCCTCGCACAGACACTGTGCGCAGGATAGACTTGTGGACCAGGGGCCTGGGCGGGGAATTTTCCAGGGAACTCTCTAAA
Source organism: Desmodus rotundus (assembly GCF_022682495.2). Classification (NCBI taxonomy): domain Eukaryota; kingdom Metazoa; phylum Chordata; class Mammalia; order Chiroptera; family Phyllostomidae; genus Desmodus; species Desmodus rotundus. The sequence goes on along the minus strand of NW_026527179.1, from coordinate 141,865 downwards.
GGCCAGGTGCCCTCTGTCGCCCTGGGAGTGCCCACGCCATCCCTTAACCCTGCAGGACACTATCATCCAGCAATAAGCAGCCCTCTGCCTCCACGCGGCTCAAACACCTGGGCCCGTTGTGCGAGCACCTGGCGTTCGTGCAGGCAAACCCGCAGACCCCTCTGGCCCGAACCCACCACTGCGAAGATCCCACTTTTCTTCCATCCGTAAAGGGGTCCTCCTTGAGGAGTGGAGGAACATGGGGAGGCCCCCAGGAGATGGCTTTTCTCCGAGCCGCGGCTGGCTCCTTTCGGGCCTATACGTGGGCCGCGCGTGCGCACTCAGGCTCCCCACAACAGGCCTCCCTCGGGTCACGGGACCCACCCTTGAGGTGTCACGTGACCCACCCCCGAGGGGTCACGTGACCCACCCCAGTGGGGTCTCGTGACGCACCCCTGAGGGGTCACGTGACCCACCCCTGGGGGGCTCTCGTGACCCACCCCTGAGGGGTCAGGTGACCCTGCCCTGGGGGGTCTCGTGACCCACCCCTGAGGGGTCACGTGACCCACACCTGCGGGGTCACGTGACCCACCCCTGGGGGGTCTCGTGACCCACCCCTGAGGGGTCTCGTGGCCCACCCTTGGGAGGTCACCTGTCCCACCCTGGAGGGGTCAGGTGACCCGCCCTTGAGAGGTCACAGCAGTTTCACAGGGTCCCTGCGCACCTGTCAGTGGAAACAGAAGCCCTCCCTGCCACTCAGAGGACCGCGCGATTTCCCCTAGGCCACACTGCCCAGCAGCACTCTCAGCCCCGCACAGACAGTGTGCTAAGGACAGACTTGGATACCGGGGCCCTGGGCGGGGGATTTTCCATGGAACTCTCTAAGGGCCCGGTGCCCTGTGTCGCACGGGAGTGCCCATGCCCTTCCTTGACCCCGCAGGACACTTGCATCCAGCAATAAGCAGCCGTCTGCCTCCACGGGGCTCAAACACCTGGGCCCGGTGTGCGGGCACCTGGCGTACGTGGAGGCAAACACCCAGACCCCTCTGGCCGGAACCCACCACTGCGAAGATCCCCCTTTTCTTCCATCCGTAAAGAGGCCCTCCCTGGGGAGTGGAGGAACATGGGGAGGCCCCCAGGAGATGGCTTTTCTCTGAGCCGCGGCTGGCTGGTTTCGGGCCTATACGTGGGCCGCGCATGCGCACTCAGGCTCCCAAGCACACGCCTTCCTCGGCTCACCTGACCCGCCCTTTAGAGGTCACAGCAGTTCCACAGGGTCCCTGGGCACCTGTCCGTGGACACAGGAGCCCTCCGTGCCACCTAAAGGACCACGCGATTTCCGCTGGGGAACATTCCCCAGAAGCACTCCCAGCCTCGCACAGACACTGTGCGCAGGATAGACTTGTGGACCAGGGGCCTGGGCGGGGAATTTTCCAGGGAACTCTCTAAAGGCCAGGTGCCCTCTGTCGCCCTGGGAGTGCCCACGCCATCCCTTAACCCTGCAGGACACTATCATCCAGCAATAAGCAGCCCTCTGCCTCCACGGGGCTCAAACACCTGGGCCCGTTGTGCGAGCACCTGGCGTTCCTGCAGGCAAACCCGCAGACCCCTCTGGCCCGAACCCACCACTGCGAACATCCCCCTTTTCTTCCAACCGTAAAGGGGTCCTCCTTGAGGAGTGGAGGAACATGGGGAGGCCCCCAGTAGATGGCTTTTCTCCGAGCCGCGGCTGGCTCCTTTCGGGCCTATACGTGGGCCGCGCGTGCGCACTCAGGCTCCCCACAACAGGCCTCCCTCGGGTCACGGGACCCACCCTTGAGGTGTCTCCTGACCCACCCTTGAGGGGTCACGTGACCCACCCCCGAGGGGTCACGTGACCCACCCCAGTGGGGTCTCGTGACGCACCCCTGAGGGGTCACGTGACCCACCCCTGGGGGGCTCTCGTGACCCACCCCTGAGGGGTCACGTGATCCAGCCCTGGGGGGTCTCGTGACCCACCCCTGAGGGGTCACGTGACCCACACCTGCGAGGTCACGTGACCCACCCCTGGGGGGTCTCGTGACCCACCCATGAGGGGTCACGTGACCCACCCTTGAGGGGTTTCGTGACCCACCCTTTTGGGGTCACGTGACCCACCCTTGCGGGGTCTCGTGGCCCACCCTTGGGAGGTCACCTGTCCCACCCTGGAGGGGTCAGGTGACCCGCCCTTGAGAGGTCACAGCAGTTTCACAGGGTCCCTGCGCACCTGTCAGTGGAAACAGAAGCCCTCCCTGCCACTCAGAGGACCGCGCGATTTCCCCTAGGCCACACTGCCCAGCAGCACTCTCAGCCCCGCACAGACAGTGTGCTAAGGACAGACTTGGATACCGGGGCCCTGGGCGGGGGATTTTCCATGGAACTCTCTAAGGGCCCGGTGCCCTGTGTCGCCCGGGAGTGCCCATGCCCTTCCTTGACCCCGCAGGACACTTGCATCCAGCAATAAGCAGCCGTCTGCCTCCACGGGGCTCAAACACCTGGGCCCTGTGTGCGGGCACCTGGCGTACGTGGAGGCAAACCCCCAGACCCCTCTGGCCGGAACCCACCACTGCGAAGATCCCCCTTTTCTTCCATCCGTAAAGAGGCCCTCCCTGGGGAGTGGAGGAACATGGGGAGGCCCCCAGGAGATGGCTTTTCTCCGAGCCGCGGCTGGCTGGTTTCGGGCCTATAAGTGGGCCGCGCATGCGCACTCAGGCTCCCAAGCACACGCCTTCCTCGGCTCACCTGACCCGCCCTTTAGAGGTCACAGCAGTTCCACAGGGTCCCTGGGCACCTGTCCGTGGACACAGGAGCCCTCCGTGCCACCTAAAGGACCACGCGATTTCCGCTGGGGAACACTCCCCAGAAGCACTCCCAGCCTCGCACAGACACTGTGCGCAGGATAGACTTGTGGACCGGGGGCCTGGGCGGGGAATTTTCCAGGGAACTCTCTAAAGGCCAGGTGCCCTCTGTCGCCCTGGGAGTGCCCACGCCATCCCTTAACCCTGCAGGACACTATCATCCAGCAATAAGCAGCCCTCTGCCTCCACGGGGCTCAAACACCTGGGCCCGTTGTGCGAGCACCTGGCGTTCGTGCAGGCAAACCCGCAGACCCCTCTGGCCCGAACCCACCACTGCGAAGATCCCACTTTTCTTCCATCCGTAAAGGGGTCCTCCTTGAGGAGTGGAGGAACATGGGGAGGCCCCCAGGAGATGGCTTTTCTCCGAGCCGCGGCTGGCTCCTTTCGGGCCTATACGTGGGCCGCGCGTGCGCACTCAGGCTCCCCACAACAGGCCTCCCTCGGGTCACGGGACCCACCCTTGAGGTGTCACGTGACCCACCCCCGAGGGGTCACGTGACCCACCCCAGTGGGGTCTCGTGACGCACCCCTGAGGGGTCACGTGACCCACGCCTGGGGGGCTCTCGTGACCCACCCCTGAGGGGTCACGTGACCCAGCCCTGGGGGGTCTCGTGACCCACCCCTGAGGGGTCACGTGACCCACACCTGCGGGGTCACGTGACCCACCCCTGGGGGGTCTCGTGACCCACCCCTGAGGGGTCTCGTGGCCCACCCTTGGGAGGTCACCTGTCCCACCCTGGAGGGGTCAGGTGACCCGCCCTTGAGAGGTCACAGCAGTTTCACAGGGTCCCTGCGCACCTGTCAGTGGAAACAGAAGCCCTCCCTGCCACTCAGAGGACCGCGCGATTTCCCCTAGGCCACACTGCCCAGCAGCACTCTCAGCCCCGCACAGACAGTGTGCTAAGGACAGACTTGGATACCGGGGCCCTGGGCGGGGGATTTTCCATGGAACTCTCTAAGGGCCCGGTGCCCTGTGTCGCCCGGGAGTGCCCATGCCCTTCCTTGACCCCGCAGGACACTTGCATCCAGCAATAAGCAGCCGTCTGCCTCCACGGGGCTCAAACACCTGGGCCCGGTGTGCGGGCACCTGGCGTACGTGGAGGCAAACCCCCAGACCCCTCTGGCCGGAACCCACCACTGCGAAGATCCCCCTTTTCTTCCATCCGTAAAGAGGCCCTCCCTGGGGAGTGGAGGAACATGGGGAGGCCCCCAGGAGATGGCTTTTCTCTGAGCCGCGGCTGGCTGGTTTCGGGCCTATACGTGGGGCGCGCATGCGCACTCAGGCTCCCAAGCACACGCCTTCCTCGGCTCACCTGACCCGCCCTTTAGAGGTCACAGCAGTTCCACAGGGTCCCTGGGCACCTGTCCGTGGACACAGGAGCCCTCCGTGCCACCTAAAGGACCACGCGATTTCCGCTGGGGAACACTCCCCAGAAGCACTCCCAGCCTCGCACAGACACTGTGCGCAGGATAGACTTGTGGACCAGGGGCCTGGGCGGGGAATTTTCCAGGGAACTCTCTAAAGGCCAGGTGCCCTCTGTCGCCCTGGGAGTGCCCACGCCATCCCTTAACCCTGCAGGACACTATCATCCAGCAATAAGCAGCCCTCTGCCTCCACGGGGCTCAAACACCTGGGCCCGTTGTGCGAGCACCTGGCGTTCGTGCAGGCAAACCCGCAGACCCCTCTGGCCCGAACCCACCACTGCGAAGATCCCACTTTTCTTCCATCCGTAAAGGGGTCCTCCTTGAGGAGTGGAGGAACATGGGGAGGCCCCCAGGAGATGGCTTTTCTCCGAGCCGCGGCTGGCTCCTTTGGGGCCTATACGTGGGCCGCGCGTGCGCACTCAGGCTCCCCACAACACGCCTCCCTCGGGTCACGGGACCCACCCTTGAGGTGTCTCCTGACCCACCCTTGAGGGGTCACGTGACCCACCCCCGAGGGGTCACGTGACCCACACCGGAGGGGTCACGTGACCCACCCCAGTGGGGTCTCGTGACGCACCCCTGAGGGGTCACGTGACCCACCCCTGGGAGGCTCTCGTGACCCACCCCTGAGGGGTCACGTGACCCACACCTGCGGGGTCACGTGACCCACCTCTGAGGGGTCACGTGACCCACCCTTGAGGGGTTTCGTGACCCACCCTTTTGGGGTCACGTGACCCACCCTTGCGGGGTCTCGTGGCCCACCCTTGGGAGGTCACCTGTCCCACCCTGGAGGGGTCATTGACCCGCCCTTGAGAGGTCACAGCAGTTTCACAGGGTCCCTGCGCACCTGTCAGTGGAAACAGAAGCCCTCCCTGCCACTCAGAGGACCGCGCGATTTCCCCTAGGCCACACTGCCCAGCAGCACTCTCAGCCCCGCACAGACAGTGTGCTAAGGACAGACTTGGATACCGGGGCCCTGGGCGGGGGATTTTCCATGGAACTCTCTAAGGGCCCGGTGCCCTGTGTCGCCCGGGAGTGCCCATGCCCTTCCTTGACCCCGCAGGACACTTGCATCCAGCAATAAGCAGCCGTCTGCCTCCACGGGGCTCAAACACCTGGGCCCGGTGTGCGGGCACCTGGCGTACGTGGAGGCAAACCCCCAGACCCCTCTGGCCGGAACCCACCACTGCGAAGATCCCCCTTTTCTTCCATCCGTAAAGAGGCCCTCCCTGGGGAGTGGAGGAACATGGGGAGGCCCCCAGGAGATGGCTTTTCTCTGAGCCGCGGCTGGCTGGTTTCGGGCCTATACGTGGGGCGCGCATGCGCACTCAGGCTCCCAAGCACACGCCTTCCTCGGCTCACCTGACCCGCCCTTTAGAGGTCACAGCAGTTCCACAGGGTCCCTGGGCACCTGTCCGTGGACACAGGAGCCCTCCGTGCCACCTAAAGGACCACGCGATTTCCGCTGGGGAACACTCCCCAGAAGCACTCCCAGCCTCGCACAGACACTGTGCGCAGGATAGACTTGTGGACCAGGGGCCTGGGCGGGGAATTTTCCAGGGAACTCTCTAAAGGCCAGGTGCCCTCTGTCGCCCTGGGAGTGCCCACGCCATCCCTTAACCCTGCAGGACACTATCATCCAGCAATAAGCAGCCCTCTGCCTCCACGGGGCTCAAACACCTGGGCCCGGTGTGCGGGCACCTGGCGTACGTGGAGGCAAACCCCCAGACCCCTCTGGCCGGAACCCACCACTGCGAAGATCCCCCTTTTCTTCCATCCGTAAAGAGGCCCTCCCTGGGGAGTGGAGGAACATGGGGAGGCCCCCAGGAGATGGCTTTTCTCTGAGCCGCGGCTGGCTGGTTTCGGGCCTATACGTGGGCCGCGCATGCGCACTCAGGCTCCCAAGCACACGCCTTCCTCGGCTCACCTGACCCGCCCTTTAGAGGTCACAGCCGTTCCACAGGGTCCCTGGGCACCTGTCCGTGGACACAGGAGCCCTCCGTGCCACCTAAAGGACCACGCGATTTCCGCTGGGGAACACTCCCCAGAAGCACTCCCAGCCTCGCACAGACACTGTGCGCAGGATAGACTTGTGGACCAGGGGCCTGGGCGGGGAATTTTCCAGGGAACTCTCTAAAGGCCAGGTGCCCTCTGTCGCCCTGGGAGTGCCCACGCCATCCCTTAACCCTGCAGGACACTATCATCCAGCAATAAGCAGCCCTCTGCCTCCACGGGGCTCAAACACCTGGGCCCGTTGTGCGAGCACCTGGCGTTCGTGCAGGCAAACCCGCAGACCCCTCTGGCCCGAACCCACCACTGCGAAGATCCCACTTTTCTTCCATCCGTAAAGGGGTCCTCCTTGAGGAGTGGAGGAACATGGGGAGGCCCCCAGGAGATGGCTTTTCTCCGAGCCGCGGCTGGCTCCTTTCGGGCCTATACGTGGGCCGCGCGTGCGCACTCAGGCTCCCCACAACAGGCCTCCCTCGGGTCACGGGACCCACCCTTGAGGTGTCACGTGACCCACCCCCGAGGGGTCACGTGACCCACCCCAGTGGGGTCTCGTGACGCACCCCTGAGGGGTCACGTGACCCACGCCTGGGGGGTCTCGTGACCCACCCCTGAGGGGTCACGTGACCCACACCTGCGGGGTCACGTGACCCACCCCTGGGGGGTCTCGTGACCCACCCCTGAGGGGTCTCCTGGCCCACCCTTGGGAGGTCACCTGTCCCACCCTGGAGGGGTCAGGTGACCCGCCCTTGAGAGGTCACAGCAGTTTCACAGGGTCCCTGCGCACCTGTCAGTGGAAACAGAAGCCCTCCCTGCCACTCAGAGGACCGCGCGATTTCCCCTAGGCCACACTGCCCAGCAGCACTCTCAGCCCCGCACAGACAGTGTGCTAAGGACAGACTTGGATACCGGGGCCCTGGGCGGGGGATTTTCCATGGAACTCTCTAAGGGCCCGGTGCCCTGTGTCGCCCGGGAGTGCCCATGCCCTTCCTTGACCCCGCAGGACACTTGCATCCAGCAATAAGCAGCCCTCTGCCTCCACGGGGCTCAAACACCTGGGCAGGGTGTGCGGGCACCTGGCGTACGTGGAGGCAAACCCCCAGACCCCTCTGGCCGGAACCCACCACTGCGAAGATCCCCCTTTTCTTCCATCCGTAAAGAGGCCCTCCCTGGGGAGTGGAGGAACATGGGGAGGCCCCCAGGAGATGGCTTTTCTCTGAGCCGCGGCTGGCTGGTTTCGGGCCTATACGTGGGGCGCGCATGCGCACTCAGGCTCCCAAGCACACGCCTTCCTCGGCTCACCTGACCCGCCCTTTAGAGGTCACAGCAGTTCCACAGGGTCCCTGGGCACCTGTCCGTGGACACAGGAGCCCTCCGTGCCACCTAAAGGACCACGCGATTTCCGCTGGGGAACACTCCCCAGAAGCACTCCCAGCCTCGCACAGACACTGTGCGCAGGATAGACTTGTGGACCAGGGGCCTGGGCGGGGAATTTTCCAGGGAACTCTCTAAAGGCCAGGTGCCCTCTGTCGCCCTGGGAGTGCCCACGCCATCCCTTAACCCTGCAGGACACTATCATCCAGCAATAAGCAGCCCTCTGCCTCCACGGGGCTCAAACACCTGGGCCCGTTGTGCGAGCACCTGGCGTTCGTGCAGGCAAACCCGCAGACCCCTCTGGCCCGAACCCACCACTGCGAAGATCCCACTTTTCTTCCATCCGTAAAGGGGTCCTCCTTGAGGAGTGGAGGAACATGGGGAGGCCCCCAGGAGATGGCTTTTCTCCGAGCCGCGGCTGGCTCCTTTCGGGCCTATACGTGGGCCGCGCGTGCGCACTCAGGCTCCCCACAACACGCCTCCCTCGGGTCACGGGACCCACCCTTGAGGTGTCTCCTGACCCACCCTTGAGGGGTCACGTGACCCACCCCCGAGGGGTCACGTGACCCACACCGGAGGGGTCACGTGACCCACCCCAGTGGGGTCTCGTGACGCACCCCTGAGGGGTCACGTGACCCACCCCTGGGAGGCTCTCGTGACCCACCCCTGAGGGGTCACGTGACCCACACCTGCGGGGTCACGTGACCCACCTCTGAGGGGTCACGTGACCCACCCTTGAGGGGTTTCGTGACCCACCCTTTTGGGGTCACGTGACCCACCCTTGCGGGGTCTCGTGGCCCACCCTTGGGAGGTCACCTGTCCCACCCTGGAGGGGTCATTGACCCGCCCTTGAGAGGTCACAGCAGTTTCACAGGGTCCCTGCGCACCTGTCAGTGGAAACAGAAGCCCTCCCTGCCACTCAGAGGACCGCGCGATTTCCCCTAGGCCACACTGCCCAGCAGCACTCTCAGCCCCGCACAGACAGTGTGCTAAGGACAGACTTGGATACCGGGGCCCTGGGCGGGGGATTTTCCATGGAACTCTCTAAGGGCCCGGTGCCCTGTGTCGCCCGGGAGTGCCCATGCCCTTCCTTGACCCCGCAGGACACTTGCATCCAGCAATAAGCAGCCGTCTGCCTCCACGGGGCTCAAACACCTGGGCCCGGTGTGCGGGCACCTGGCGTACGTGGAGGCAAACCCCCAGACCCCTCTGGCCGGAACCCACCACTGCGAAGATCCCCCTTTTCTTCCATCCGTAAAGAGGCCCTCCCTGGGGAGTGGAGGAACATGGGGAGGCCCCCAGGAGATGGCTTTTCTCTGAGCCGCGGCTGGCTGGTTTCGGGCCTATACGTGGGGCGCGCATGCGCACTCAGGCTCCCAAGCACACGCCTTCCTCGGCTCACCTGACCCGCCCTTTAGAGGTCACAGCAGTTCCACAGGGTCCCTGGGCACCTGTCCGTGGACACAGGAGCCCTCCGTGCCACCTAAAGGACCACGCGATTTCCGCTGGGGAACACTCCCCAGAAGCACTCCCAGCCTCGCACAGACACTGTGCGCAGGATAGACTTGTGGACCAGGGGCCTGGGCGGGGAATTTTCCAGGGAACTCTCTAAAGGCCAGGTGCCCTCTGTCGCCCTGGGAGTGCCCACGCCATCCCTTAACCCTGCAGGACACTATCATCCAGCAATAAGCAGCCCTCTGCCTCCACGGGGCTCAAACACCTGGGCCCGGTGTGCGGGCACCTGGCGTACGTGGAGGCAAACCCCCAGACCCCTCTGGCCGGAACCCACCACTGCGAAGATCCCCCTTTTCTTCCATCCGTAAAGAGGCCCTCCCTGGGGAGTGGAGGAACATGGGGAGGCCCCCAGGAGATGGCTTTTCTCTGAGCCGCGGCTGGCTGGTTTCGGGCCTATACGTGGGCCGCGCATGCGCACTCAGGCTCCCAAGCACACGCCTTCCTCGGCTCACCTGACCCGCCCTTTAGAGGTCACAGCCGTTCCACAGGGTCCCTGGGCACCTGTCCGTGGACACAGGAGCCCTCCGTGCCACCTAAAGGACCACGCGATTTCCGCTGGGGAACACTCCCCAGAAGCACTCCCAGCCTCGCACAGACACTGTGCGCAGGATAGACTTGTGGACCAGGGGCCTGGGCGGGGAATTTTCCAGGGAACTCTCTAAAGGCCAGGTGCCCTCTGTCGCCCTGGGAGTGCCCACGCCATCCCTTAACCCTGCAGGACACTATCATCCAGCAATAAGCAGCCCTCTGCCTCCACGGGGCTCAAACACCTGGGCCCGTTGTGCGAGCACCTGGCGTTCGTGCAGGCAAACCCGCAGACCCCTCTGGCCCGAACCCACCACTGCGAAGATCCCACTTTTCTTCCATCCGTAAAGGGGTCCTCCTTGAGGAGTGGAGGAACATGGGGAGGCCCCCAGGAGATGGCTTTTCTCCGAGCCGCGGCTGGCTCCTTTCGGGCCTATACGTGGGCCGCGCGTGCGCACTCAGGCTCCCCACAACAGGCCTCCCTCGGGTCACGGGACCCACCCTTGAGGTGTCACGTGACCCACCCCCGAGGGGTCACGTGACCCACCCCAGTGGGGTCTCGTGACGCACCCCTGAGGGGTCACGTGACCCACCCCTGGGGGGCTCTCGTGACCCACCCCTGAGGGGTCACGTGACCCAGCCCTGGGGGGTCTCGTGACCCACCCCTGAGGGGTCACGTGACCCACACCTGCGGGGTCACGTGACCCACCCCTGGGGGGTCTCGTGACCCACCCCTGAGGGGTCTCGTGGCCCACCCTTGGGAGGTCACCTGTCCCACCCTGGAGGGGTCAGGTGACCCGCCCTTGAGAGGTCACAGCAGTTTCACAGGGTCCCTGCGCACCTGTCAGTGGAAACAGAAGCCCTCCCTGCCACTCAGAGGACCGCGCGATTTCCCCTAGGCCACACTGCCCAGCAGCACTCTCAGCCCCGCACAGACAGTGTGCTAAGGACAGACTTGGATACCGGGGCCCTGGGCGGGGGATTTTCCATGGAACTCTCTAAGGGCCCGGTGCCCTGTGTCGCCCGGGAGTGCCCATGCCCTTCCTTGACCCCGCAGGACACTTGCATCCAGCAATAAGCAGCCGTCTGCCTCCACGGGGCTCAAACACCTGGGCCCGGTGTGCGGGCACCTGGCGTACGTGGAGGCAAACCCCCAGACCCCTCTGGCCGGAACCCACCACTGCGAAGATCCCCCTTTTCTTCCATCCGTAAAGAGGCCCTCCCTGGGGAGTGGAGGAACATGGGGAGGCCCCCAGGAGATGGCTTTTCTCCGAGCCGCGGCTGGCTGGTTTCGGGCCTATACGTGGGCCGCGCATGCGCACTCAGGCTCCCAAGCACACGCCTTCCTCGGCTCACCTGACCCGCCCTTTAGAGGTCACAGCAGTTCCACAGGGTCCCTGGGCACCTGTCCGTGGACACAGGAGCCCTCCGTGCCACCTAAAGGACCACGCGATTTCCGCTGGGGAACACTCCCCAGAAGCACTCCCAGCCTCGCACAGACACTGTGCGCAGGATAGACTTGTGGACCAGGGGCCTGGGCGGGGAATTTTCCAGGGAACTCTCTAAAGGCCAGGTGCCCTCTGTCGCCCTGGGAGTGCCCACGCCATCCCTTAACCCTGCAGGACACTATCATCCAGCAATAAGCAGCCCTCTGCCTCCACGGGGCTCAAACACCTGGGCCCGTTGTGCGAGCACCTGGCGTTCGTGCAGGCAAACCCGCAGACCCCTCTGGCCCGAACCCACCACTGCGAAGATCCCACTTTTCTTCCATCCGTAAAGGGGTCCTCCTTGAGGAGTGGAGGAACATGGGGAGGCCCCCAGGAGATGGCTTTTCTCCGAGCCGCGGCTGGCTCCTTTCGGGCCTATACGTGGGCCGCGCGTGCGCACTCAGGCTCCCCACAACAGGCCTCCCTCGGGTCACGGGACCCACCCTTGAGGTGTCTCCTGACCCACCCTTGAGGGTTTCGTGACCCACCCTTTTGGGGTCACGTGACCCACCCTTGCGGGGTCTCGTGGCCCACCCTTGGGAGGTCACCTGTCCCACCCTGGAGGGGTCATTGACCCGCCCTTGAGAGGTCACAGCAGTTTCACAGGGTCCCTGCGCACCTGTCAGTGGAAACAGAAGCCCTCCCTGCCACTCAGAGGACCGCGCGATTTCCCCTAGGCCACACTGCCCAGCAGCACTCTCAGCCCCGCACAGACAGTGTGCTAAGGACAGACTTGGATACCGGGGCCCTGGGCGGGGGATTTTCCATGGAACTCTCTAAGGGCCCGGTGCCCTGTGTCGCCCGGGAGTGCCCATGCCCTTCCTTGACCCCGCAGGACACTTGCATCCAGCAATAAGCAGCCGTCTGCCTCCACGGGGCTCAAACACCTGGGCCCGGTGTGCGGGCACCTGGCGTACGTGGAGGCAAACCCCCAGACCCCTCTGGCCGGAACCCACCACTGCGAAGATCCCCCTTTTCTTCCATCCGTAAAGAGGCCCTCCCTGGGGAGTGGAGGAACATGGGGAGGCCCCCAGGAGATGGCTTTTCTCCGAGCCGCGGCTGGCTGGTTTCGGGCCTATACGTGGGCCGCGCATGCGCACTCAGGCTCCCAAGCACACGCCTTCCTCGGCTCACCTGACCCGCCCTTTAGAGGTCACAGCAGTTCCACAGGGTCCCTGGGCACCTGTCCGTGGACACAGGAGCCCTCCGTGCCACCTAAAGGACCACGCGATTTCCGCTGGGGAACACTCCCCAGAAGCACTCCCAGCCTCGCACAGACACTGTGCGCAGGATAGACTTGTGGACCAGGGGCCTGGGCGGGGAATTTTCCAGGGAACTCTCTAAAGGCCAGGTGCCCTCTGTCGCCCTGGGAGTGCCCACGCCATCCCTTAACCCTGCAGGACACTATCATCCAGCAATAAGCAGCCCTCTGCCTCCACGGGGCTCAAACACCTGGGCCCGTTGTGCGAGCACCTGGCGTTCGTGCAGGCAAACCCGCAGACCCCTCTGGCCCGAACCCACCACTGCGAAGATCCCACTTTTCTTCCATCCGTAAAGGGGTCCTCCTTGAGGAGTGGAGGAACATGGGGAGGCCCCCAGGAGATGGCTTTTCTCCGAGCCGCGGCTGGCTCCTTTCGGGCCTATACGTGGGCCGCGCGTGCGCACTCAGGCTCCCCACAACAGGCCTCCCTCGGGTCACGGGACCCACCCTTGAGGTGTCTCCTGACCCACCCTTGAGGGGTCACGTGACCCACCCCCGAGGGGTCACGTGACCCACACCGGAGGGGTCACGTGACCCACCCCAGTGGGGTCTCGTGACGCACCTCTGAGGGGTCACGTGACCCACCCCTGGGGGGCTCTCGTGACCCACCCCTGAGGGGTCACGTGACCCAGCCCTGGGGGGTCTCGTGACCCACCCCTGAGGGTTCACGTGACCCACACCTGCGGGGTCACGTGACCCACCCCTGGGGGGTCTCGTGACCCACCCCTGAGGGGTCACGTGACCCACCCTTGGGGGGTTTCGTGACCCACCCTTTTGGGGTCACGTGACCCACCCTTGCGGGGTCTCGTGGCCCACCCTTGGGAGGTCACCTGTCCCACCCTGGAGGGGTCATTGACCCGCCCTTGAGAGGTCACAGCAGTTTCACAGGGTCCCTGCGCACCTGTCAGTGGAAACAGAAGCCCTCCCTGCCACTCAGAGGACCGCGCGATTTCCCCTAGGCCACACTGCCCAGCAGCACTCTCAGCCCCGCACAGACAGTGTGCTAAGGACAGACTTGGATACCGGGGCCCTGGGCGGGGGATTTTCCATGGAACTCTCTAAGGGCCCGGTGCCCTGTGTCGCCCGGGAGTGCCCATGCCCTTCCTTGACCCCGCAGGACACTTGCATCCAGCAATAAGCAGCCGTCTGCCTCCACGGGGCTCAAACACCTGGGCCCGGTGTGCGGGCACCTGGCGTACGTGGAGGCAAACCCCCAGACCCCTCTGGCCGGAACCCACCACTGCGAAGATCCCCCTTTTCTTCCATCGGTAAAGAGGCCCTCCCTGGGGAGTGGAGGAACATGGGGAGGCCCCCAGGAGATGGCTTTTCTCCGAGCCGCGGCTGGCTCCTTTCAGGCCTATACGTGGGCCGCGCATGCGCACTCAGGCTCCCAAGCACACCCCTTCCTCGGCTCACCTGACCCGCCCTTTAGAGGTCACAGCAGTTCCACAGGGTCCCTGGGCACCTGTCCGTGGACACAGGAGCCCTCCCTGCCACCTAAAGGACCACGCGATTTCCGCTGGGGAACACTGCCCAGAAGCACTCCCAGCCTCGCACAGACACTGTGCGCAGGATAGACTTGTGGACCAGGGGCCTGGGCGGGGAATTTTCCAGGGAACTCTCTAAAGGCCAGGTGCCCTCTGTCGCCCTGGGAGTGCCCACGCCATCCCTTAACCCTGCAGGACACTATCATCCAGCAATAAGCAGCCCTCTGCCTCCACGGGGCTCAAACACCTGGGTCCGTTGTGCGAGCACCTGGCGTTCCTGCAGGCAAACCCGCAGACCCCTCTGGCCCGAACCCACCACTGCGAAGATCCCCCTTTTCTTCCATCCGTAAAGGGGTCCTCCTTGAGGAGTGGAGGAACATGGGGAGGCCCCCAGTAGATGGCTTTTCTCCGAGCCGCGGCTGGCTACTTTCGGGCCTATACGTGGGCCGCGCGTGCGCACTCAGGCTCCCCACAACAGGCCTCCCTCGGGTCACGGGACCCACCCTTGAGGTGTCTCCTGACCCACCCTTGAGGGGTCACGTGACCCACCCCCGAGGGGTCACGTGACCCACAACGGAGGGGTCACGTGACCCCCCCTGAGGGGTCTCGTGACGCACCCCTGAGTGGTCACGTGACCCACCCCTGGGGGGCTCTCGTGACGCACCCCTGAGGGGTCACGTGACCCACCCCTGGGGGGTCTCGCGACCCACCCCTGAGGGGTCACGTGACCCACACCTGCGGGGTCACGTGACCCACCCCTGGGGGGCTCTCGTGACCCACCCCTGAGGGGTCACGTGACCCACCCCTGGGGGGCTCTCGTGACCCACCCCTGAGGGGTCACGTGACCCAGCCCTGGGGGGTCTCGTGACCCACCCCTGAGGGGTCACGTGACCCACACCTGCGGGGTCACGTGACCCACCCCTGGGGGGTCTCGTGACCCACCCCTGAGGGGTCACGTGACCCACCCTTGAGGGGTTTCGTGACCCACCCTTTTGGGGTCACGTGACCCACCCTTGCGGGGTCTCGTGGCCCACCCTTGGGAGGTCACCTGTCCCACCCTGGAGGGGTCATTGACCCGCCCTTGAGAGGTCACAGCAGTTTCACAGGGTCCCTGCGCACCTGTCAGTGGAAACAGAAGCCCTCCCTGCCACTCAGAGGACCGCGCGATTTCCCCTAGGCCACACTGCCCAGCAGCACTCTCAGCCCCGCACAGACAGTGTGCTAAGGACAGACTTGGATACCGGGGCCCTGGGCGGGGGATTTTCCATGGAACTCTCTAAGGGCCCGGTGCCCTGTGTCGCCCGGGAGTGCCCATGCCCTTCCTTGACCCCGCAGGACACTTGCATCCAGCAATAAGCAGCCGTCTGCCTCCACGGGGCTCAAACACCTGGGCCCGGTGTGCGGGCACCTGGCGTACGTGGAGGCAAACCCCCAGACCCCTCTGGCCGGAACCCACCACTGCGAAGATCCCCCTTTTCTTCCATCCGTAAAGAGGCCCTCCCTGGGGAGTGGAGGAACATGGGGAGGCCCCCAGGAGATGGCTTTTCTCCGAGCCGCGGCTGGCTCCTTTCAGGCCTATACGTGGGCCGCGCATGCGCACTCAGCCTCCCAAGCACACCCCTTCCTCGGCTCACCTGACCCGCCCTTTAGAGGTCACAGCAGTTCCACAGGGTCCCTGGGCACCTGTCCGTGGACACAGGAGCCCTCCGTGCCACCTAAAGGACCACGCGATTTCCGCTGGGGAACACTCCCCAGAAGCACTCCCAGCCTCGCACAGACACTGTGCGCAGGATAGACTTGTGGACCAGGGGCCTGGGCGGGGAATTTTCCAGGGAACTCTCTAAAGGCCAGGTGCCCTCTGTCGCCCTGGGAGTGCCCACGCCATCCCTTAACCCTGCAGGACACTATCATCCAGCAATAAGCAGCCCTCTGCCTCCACGGGGCTCAAACACCTGGGCCCGTTGTGCGAGCACCTGGCGTTCGTGCAGGCAAACCCGCAGACCCCTCTGGCCCGAACCCACCACTGCGAAGATCCCACTTTTCTTCCATCCGTAAAGGGGTCCTCCTTGAGGAGTGGAGGAACATGGGGAGGCCCCCAGGAGATGGCTTTTCTCCGAGCCGCGGCTGGCTCCTTTCGGGCCTATACGTGGGCCGCGCGTGCGCACTCAGGCTCCCCACAACAGGCCTCCCTCGGGTCACGGGACCCACCCTTGAGGTGTCTCCTGACCCACCCTTGAGGGGTCACGTGACCCACCCCCGAGGGGTCACGTGACCCACACCGGAGGGGTCACGTGACCCACCCCAGTGGGGTCTCGTGACGCACCCCTGAGGGGTCACGTGACCCACCCCTGGGGGGCTCTCGTGACCCACCCCTGAGGGGTCACGTGACCCAGCCCTGGGGGGTCTCGTGACCCACCCCTGAGGGGTCACGTGACCCACACCTGCGGGGTCACGTGACCCACCCCTGGGGGGTCTCGTGACCCACCCCTGAGGGGTCACGTGACCCACCCTTGAGGGTTTCGTGACCCACCCTTTTGGGGTCACGTGACCCACCCTTGCGGGGTCTCGTGGCCCACCCTTGGGAGGTCACCTGTCCCACCCTGGAGGGGTCATTGACCCGCCCTTGAGAGGTCACAGCAGTTTCACAGGGTCCCTGCGCACCTGTCAGTGGAAACAGAAGCCCTCCCTGCCACTCAGAGGACCGCGCGATTTCCCCTAGGCCACACTGCCCAGCAGCACTCTCAGCCCCGCACAGACAGTGTGCTAAGGACAGACTTGGATACCGGGGCCCTGGGCGGGGGATTTTCCATGGAACTCTCTAAGGGCCCGGTGCCCTGTGTCGCCCGGGAGTGCCCATGCCCTTCCTTGACCCCGCAGGACACTTGCATCCAGCAATAAGCAGCCGTCTGCCTCCACGGGGCTCAAACACCTGGGCCCGGTGTGCGGGCACCTGGCGTACGTGGAGGCAAACCCCCAGACCCCTCTGGCCGGAACCCACCACTGCGAAGATCCCCCTTTTCTTCCATCCGTAAAGAGGCCCTCCCTGGGGAGTGGAGGAACATGGGGAGGCCCCCAGGAGATGGCTTTTCTCCGAGCCGCGGCTGGCTGGTTTCGGGCCTATACGTGGGCCGCGCATGCGCACTCAGGCTCCCAAGCACACCGCTTCCTCGGCTCACCTGACCCGCCCTTTAGAGGTCACAGCAGTTCCACAGGGTCCCTGGGCACCTGTCCGTGGACACAGGAGCCCTCCCTGCCACCTAAAGGACCACGCGATTTCCGCTGGGGAACACTCCCCAGAAGCACTCCCAGCCTCGCACAGACACTGTGCGCAGGATAGACTTGTGGACCAGGGGCCTGGGCGGGGAATTTTCCAGGGAACTCTCTAAAGGGCAGGTGCCCTCTGTCGCCCTGGGAGTGCCCACGCCATCCCTTAACCCTGCAGGACACTATCATCCAGCAATAAGCAGCCCTCTGCCTCCACGGGGCTCAAACACCTGGGCCCGTTGTGCGAGCACCTCGCGTTCGTGCAGGCAAACCCGCAGACCCCTCTGGCCCGAACCCACCACTGCGAAGATCCCACTTTTCTTCCATCCGTAAAGGGGTCCTCCTTGAGGAGTGGAGGAACATGGGGAGGCCCCCAGGAGATGGCTTTTCTCCGAGCCGTGGCTGGCTCCTTTCGGGCCTATACGTGGGCCGCGCGTGCGCACTCAGGCTCCCCACAACAGGCCTCCCTCGGGTCACGGGACCCACCCTTGAGGTGTCTCCTGACCCACCCTTGAGGGGTCACGTGACCCACCCCCGAGGGGTCACGTGACCCACACCGGAGGGGTCACGTGACCCACCCCAGTGGGGTCTCGTGACGCACCTCTGAGGGGTCACGTGACCCACCCCTGGGGGGCTCTCGTGACCCACCCCTGAGGGGTCACGTGACCCAGCCCTGGGGGGTCTCGTGACCCACCCCTGAGGGGTCACGTGACCCACACCTGCGGGGTCACGTGACCCACCCCTGGGGGGTCTCGTGACCCACCCCTGAGGGGTCACGTGACCCACCCTTGAGGGGTTTCGTGACCCACCCTTTTGGGGTCACGTGACCCACCCTTGCGGGGTCTCGTGGCCCACCCTTGGGAGGTCACCTGTCCCACCCTGGAGGGGTCATTGACCCGCCCTTGAGAGGTCACAGCAGTTTCACAGGGTCCCTGCGCACCTGTCAGTGGAAACAGAAGCCCTCCCTGCCACTCAGAGGACCGCGCGATTTCCCCTAGGCCACACTGCCCAGCAGCACTCTCAGCCCCGCACAGACAGTGTGCTAAGGACAGACTTGGATACCGGGGCCCTGGGCGGGGGATTTTCCATGGAACTCTCTAAGGGCCCGGTGCCCTGTGTCGCCCGGGAGTGCCCATGCCCTTCCTTGACCCCGCAGGACACTTGCATCCAGCAATAAGCAGCCGTCTGCCTCCACGGGGCTCAAACACCTGGGCCCGGTGTGCGGGCACCTGGCGTACGTGGAGGCAAACCCCCAGACCCCTCTGGCCGGAACCCACCACTGCGAAGATCCCCCTTTTCTTCCATCCGTAAAGAGGCCCTCCCTGGGGAGTGGAGGAACATGGGGAGGCCCCCAGGAGATGGCTTTTCTCCGAGCCGCGGCTGGCTGGTTTCGGGCCTATCCGTGGGCCGCGCATGCGCACTCAGGCTCCCAAGCACACGCCTTCCTCGGCTCACCTGACCCGCCCTTTAGAGGTCACAGCAGTTCCACAGGGTCCCTGGGCACCTGTCCGTGGACACAGGAGCCCTCCCTGCCACCTAAAGGACCACGCGATTTCCACTGGGGAACACTGCCCAGAAGCACTCCCAGCCTCGCACAGACACTGTGCGCAGGATAGACTTGTGGACCAGGGGCCTGGGCGGGGAATTTTCCAGGGAACTCTCTAAAGGCCAGGTGCCCTCTGTCGCCCTGGGAGTGCCCACGCCATCCCTTAACCCTGCAGGACACTATCATCCAGCAATAAGCAGCCCTCTGCCTCCACGGGGCTCAAACACCTGGGCCCGTTGTGCGAGCACCTGGCGTTCCTGCAGGCAAACCCGCAGACCCCTCTGGCCCGAACCCACCACTGCGAAGATCCCCCTTTTCTTCCATCCGTAAAGGGGTCCTCCTTGAGGAGTGGAGGAACATGGGGAGGCCCCCAGTAGATGGCTTTTCTCCGAGCCGCGGCTGGCTACTTTCGGGCCTAAACGTGGGCCGCGCGTGCGCACTCAGGCTCCCCACAACAGGCCTCCCTCGGGTCACGGGACCCACCCTTGAGGTGTCTCCTGACCCACCCTTGAGGGGTCACGTGACCCACAACGGAGGGGTCACGTGACCCCCCCCTGTGGGGTCTCGTGACGCACCCCTGAGTGGTCACGTGACCCACCCCTGGGGGGCTCTCGTGACGCACCCCTGAGGGGTCACGTGACCCACCCCTGGGGGGTCTCGTGACCCACCCCTGAGGGGTCACGTGACCCACACCTGCGGGGTCACGTGACCCACCCCTGGGGGGCTCTCGTGACCCACCCCTGAGGGGTCACGTGACCCACCCCTGGGGGGCTCTCGTGACCCACCCCTGAGGGGTCACGTGACCCACCCTTGCGGGGTCTCGTGGCCCACCCTTGGGAGGTCACCTGTCCCACCCTGGAGGGGTCAGGTGACCCGCCCTTGAGAGGTCACAGCAGTTTCACAGGGTCCCTGCGCACCTGTCAGTGGAAACAGAAGCCCTCCCTGCCACTCAGAGGACCGCGCGATTTCCCCTAGGCCACACTGCCCAGCAGCACTCTCAGCCCCGCACAGACAGTGTGCTAAGGACAGACTTGGATACCGGGGCCCTGGGCGGGGGATTTTCCATGGAACTCTCTAAGGGCCCGGTGCCCTGTGTCGCCCGGGAGTGCCCATGCCCTTCCTTGACCCCGCAGGACACTTGCATCCAGCAATAAGCAGCCGTCTGCCTCCACGGGGCTCAAACACCTGGGCCCGGTGTGCGGGCACCTGGCGTACGTGGAGGCAAACCCCCAGACCCCTCTGGCCGGAACCCACCACTGCGAAGATACCCCTTTTCTTCCATCCGTAAAGAGGCCCTCCCTGGGGAGTGGAGGAACATGGGGAGGCCCCCAGGAGATGGCTTTTCTCCGAGCCGCGGCTGGCTCCTTTCAGGCCTATACGTGGGCCGCGCATGCGCACTCAGGCTCCCAAGCACACCCCTTCCTCGGCTCACCTGACCCGCCCTTTAGAGGTCACAGCAGTTCCACAGGGTCCCTGGGCACCTGTCCGTGGACACAGGAGCCCTCCCTGCCACCTAAAGGACCACGCGATTTCCGCTGGGGAACACTGCCCAGAAGCACTCCCAGCCTCGCACAGACACTGTGCGCAGGATAGACTTGTGGACCAGGGGCCTGGGCGGGGAATTTTCCAGGGAACTCTCTAAAGGCCAGGTGCCCTCTGTCGCCCTGGGAGTGCCCACGCCATCCCTTAACCCTGCAGGACACTATCATCCAGCAATAAGCAGCCCTCTGCCTCCACGGGGCTCAAACACCTGGGCCCGTTGTGCGAGCACATGGCGTTCCTGCAGGCAAACCCGCAGACCCCTCTGGCCCGAACCCACCACTGCGAAGATCCCCCTTTTCTTCCAACCGTAAAGGGGTCCTCCTTGAGGAGTGGAGGAACATGGGGAGGCCCCCAGTAGATGGCTTTTCTCCGAGCCGCGGCTGGCTCCTTTCGGGCCTATACGTGGGCCGCGCGTGCGCACTCAGGCTCCCCACAACAGGCCTCCCTCGGGTCACGGGACCCACCCTTGAGGTGTCTCCTGACCCACCCTTGAGGGGTCACGTGACCCACCCCCGAGGGGTCACGTGACCCACAACGGAGGGGTCACGTGACCCCCCCTGTGGGGTCTCGTGACCCACCCCTGAGGGGTCACGTGACCCACCCCTGGGGGGCTCTCGTGACGCACCCCTGTGGGGTCACGTGACCCACCCCTGGGGGGGTCTCGTGACCCACCACTGAGGGGTCACGTGACCCACACCTGCGGGGTCACGTGACCCACCCCTGGGGGGCTCTCGTGACCCACCCCTGAGGGGTCACGTGACCCACCCCTGGGGGGCTCTCGTGACCCACCCCTGAGGGGTCACGTGACCCACCCTTGCGGGGTCTCGTGGCCCACCCTTGGGAGGTCACCTGTCCCACCCTGGAGGGGTCAGGTGACCCGCCCTTGAGAGGTCACAGCAGTTTCACAGGGTCCCTGCGCACCTGTCAGTGGAAACAGAAGCCCTCCCTGCCACTCAGAGGACCGCGCGATTTCCCCTAGGCCACACTGCCCAGCAGCACTCTCAGCCCCGCACAGACAGTGTGCTAAGGACAGACTTGGATACCGGGGCCCTGGGCGGGGGATTTTCCATGGAACTCTCTAAGGGCCCGGTGCCCTGTGTCGCCCGGGAGTGCCCATGCCCTTCCTTGACCCCGCAGGACACATGCATCCAGCAATAAGCAGCCGTCTGCCTCCACGGGGCTCAAACACCTGGGCCCGGTGTGCGGGCACCTGGCGTACGTGGAGGCAAACCCCCAGACCCCTCTGGCCGGAACCCACCACTGCGAAGATCCCCCTTTTCTTCCATCCGTAAAGAGGCCCTCCCTGGGGAGTGGAGGAACATGGGGAGGCCCCCAGGAGATGGCTTTTCTCCGAGCCGCGGCTGGCTCCTTTCAGGCCTATACGTGGGCCGCGCATGCGCACTCAGGCTCCCAAGCACACCCCTTCCTCGGCTCACCTGACCCGCCCTTTAGAGGTCACAGCAGTTCCACAGGGTCCCTGGGCACCTGTCCGTGGACACAGGAGCCCTCCCTGCCACCTAAAGGACCACGCGATTTCCGCTGGGGAACACTGCCCAGAAGCACTCCCAGCCTCGCACAGACACTGTGCGCAGGATAGACTTGTGGACCAGGGGCCTGGGCGGGGAATTTTCCAGGGAACTCTCTAAAGGCCAGGTGCCCTCTGTCGCCCTGGGAGTGCCCACGCCATCCCTTAACCCTGCAGGACACTATCATCCAGCAATAAGCAGCCCTCTGCCTCCACGGGGCTCAAACACCTGGGCCCGTTGTGCGAGCACCTGGCGTTCCTGCAGGCAAACCCGCAGACCCCTCTGGCCCGAACCCACCACTGCGAAGATCCCCCTTTTCTTCCATCCGTAAAGGGGTCCTCCTTGAGGAGTGGAGGAACATGGGGAGGCCCCCAGTAGATGGCTTTTCTCCGAGCCGCGGCTGGCTCCTTTCGGGCCTATACGTGGGCCGCGCGTGCGCACTCAGGCTCCCCACAACAGGCCTCCCTCGGGTCACGGGACCCACCCTTGAGGTGTCTCCTGACCCACCCTTGAGGGGTCACGTGACCCACCCCCGAGGGGTCACGTGACCCACAACGGAGGGGTCACGTGACCCCCCCTGTGGGGTCTCGTGACGCACCCCTGAGGGGTCACGTGACCCACCCCTGGGGGGCTCTCGTGACGCACCCCTGAGGGGTCACGTGACCCACACCTGGGGGGTCTCGTGACCCACCCCTGAGGGGTCACGTGACCCACACCTGCGGGGTCACGTGACCCACCCCTGGGGGGCTCTCGTGACCCACCCTTTTGGGGTCACGTGACCCACCCTTGCGGGGTCTCGTGGCCCACCCTTGGGAGGTCACCTGTCCCACCCTGGAGGGGTCAGGTGACCCGCCCTTGAGAGGTCACAGCAGTTTCACAGGGTCCCTGCGCACCTGTCAGTAGAAACAGAAGCCCTCCCTGCCACTCAGAGGACCGCGCGATTTCCCCTAGGCCACACTGCCCAGCAGCACTCTCAGCCCCGCACAGACAGTGTGCTAAGGACAGACTTGGATACCGGGGCCCTGGGCGGGGGATTTTCCATGGAACTCTCTAAGGGCCCGGTGCCCTGTGTCGCCCGGGAGTGCCCATGCCCTTCCTTGACCCCGCAGGACACTTGCATCCAGCAATAAGCAGCCGTCTGCCTCCACGGGGCTCAAACACCTGGGCCCGGTGTGCGGGCACCTGGCGTACGTGGAGGCAAACCCCCAGACCCCTCTGGCCGGAACCCACCACTGCGAAGATCCCCCTTTTCTTCCATCGGTAAAGAGGCCCTCCCTGGGGAGTGGAGGAACATGGGGAGGCCCCCAGGAGATGGCTTTTCTCCGAGCCGCGGCTGGCTCCTTTCAGGCCTATACGTGGGCCGCGCATGCGCACTCAGGCTCCCAAGCACACCCCTTCCTCGGCTCACCTGACCCGCCCTTTAGAGGTCACAGCAGTTCCACAGGGTCCCTGGGCACCTGTCCGTGGACACAGGAGCCCTCCCTGCCACCTAAAGGACCACGCGATTTCCGCTGGGGAACACTGCCCAGAAGCACTCCCAGCCTCGCACAGACACTGTGCGCAGGATAGACTTGTGGACCAGGGGCCTGGGCGGGGAATTTTCCAGGGAACTCTCTAAAGGCCAGGTGCCCTCTGTCGCCCTGGGAGTGCCCACGCCATCCCTTAACCCTGCAGGACACTATCATCCAGCAATAAGCAGCCCTCTGCCTCCACGGGGCTCAAACACCTGGGCCCGTTGTGCGAGCACCTGGCGTTCCTGCAGGCAAACCCGCAGACCCCTCTGGCCCGAACCCACCACTGCGAAGATCCCCCTTTTCTTCCATCCGTATAGGGGTCCTCCTTGAGGAGTGGAGGAACATGGGGAGGCCCCCAGGAGATGGCTTTTCTCCGAGCCGCGGCTGGCTCCTTTCGGGCCTATACGTGGGCCGCGCGTGCGCACTCTGGCTCCCCACAACAGGCCTCCCTCGGGTCACGGGACCCACCCTTGAGGTGTCTCCTGACCCACCCTTGAGGGGTCACGTGACCCACCCCCGAGGGGTCACGTGACCCACAACGGAGGGGTCACGTGACCCCCCCTGTGGGGTCTCGTGACGCACCCCTGAGGGGTCACGTGACCCACCCCTGGGGGGCTCTCGTGACGCACCCCTGAGGAGTCACGTGACCCACCCCTGGGGGGTCTCGTGACCCACCACTGAGGGGTCACGTGACCCACACCTGCGGGGTCACGTGACCCACCCCTGGGGGGCTCTCGTGACCCACCCCTGAGGGGTCACGTGACCCACCCCTGGGGGGCTCTCGTGACCCACCCCTGAGGGGTCACGTGACCCACCCTTGCGGGGTCTCGTGGCCCACCCTTGGGAGGTCACCTGTCCCACCCTGGAGGGGTCAGGTGACCCGCCCTTGAGAGGTCACAGCAGTTTCACAGGGTCCCTGCGCACCTGTCAGTGGAAACAGAAGCCCTCCCTGCCACTCAGAGGACCGCGCGATTTCCCCTAGGCCACACTGCCCAGCAGCACTCTCAGCCCCGCACAGACAGTGTGCTAAGGACAGACTTGGATACCGGGGCCCTGGGCGGGGGATTTTCCATGGAACTCTCTAAGGGCCCGGTGCCCTGTGTCGCCCGGGAGTGCCCATGCCCTTCCTTGACCCCGCAGGACACATGCATCCAGCAATAAGCAGCCGTCTGCCTCCACGGGGCTCAAACACCTGGGCCCGGTGTGCGGGCACCAGGCGTACGTGGAGGCAAACCCCCAGACCCCTCTGGCCGGAACCCACCACTGCGAAGATACCCCTTTTCTTCCATCCGTAAAGAGGCCCTCCCTGGGGAGTGGAGGAACATGGGGAGGCCCCCAGGAGATGGCTTTTCTCCGAGCCGCGGCTGGCTCCTTTCAGGCCTATACGTGGGCCGCGCATGCGCACTCAGGCTCCCAAGCACACCCCTTCCTCGGCTCACCTGACCCGCCCTTTAGAGGTCACAGCAGTTCCACAGGGTCCCTGGGCACCTGTCCGTGGACACAGGAGCCCTCCCTGCCACCTAAAGGACCACGCGATTTCCGCTGGGGAACACTGCCCAGAAGCACTCCCAGCCTCGCACAGACACTGTGCGCAGGATAGACTTGTGGACCAGGGGCCTGGGCGGGGAATTTTCCAGGGAACTCTCTAAAGGCCAGGTGCCCTCTGTCGCCCTGGGAGTGCCCACGCCATCCCTTAACCCTGCAGGACACTATCATCCAGCAATAAGCAGCCCTCTGCCTCCACGGGGCTCAAACACCTGGGCCTGTTGTGCGAGCACCTGGCGTTCCTGCAGGCAAACCCGCAGACCCCTCTGGCCCGAACCCACCACTGCGAACATCCCCCTTTTCTTCCAACCGTAAAGGGGTCCTCCTTGAGGAGTGGAGGAACATGGGGAGGCCCCCAGTAGATGGCTTTTCTCCGAGCCGCGGCTGGCTCCTTTCGGGCCTATACGTGGGCCGCGCGTGCGCACTCAGGCTCCCCACAACAGGCCTCCCTCGGGTCACGGGACCCACCCTTGAGGTGTCTCCTGACCCACCCTTGAGGGGTCACGTGACCCACCCCCGAGGGGTCACGTGACCCACAACGGAGGGGTCACGTGACCCCCCCTGTGGGGTCTCGTGACGCACCCCTGAGGGGTCACGTGACCCACCCCTGGGGGGCTCTCGTGACGCACCCCTGAGGGGTCACGTGACCCACCCCTGGGGGGTCTCGTGACCCACCCCTGAGGGGTCACGTGACCCACCCCTGGGGGGCTCTCGTGACCCACCCTTTTGGGGTCACGTGACCCACCCTTGCGGGGTCTCGTGGCCCACCCTTGGGAGGTCACCTGTCCCACCCTGGAGGGGTCAGGTGACCCGCCCTTGAGAGGTCACAGCAGTTTCACAGGGTCCCTGCGCACCTGTCAGTAGAAACAGAAGCCCTCCCTGCCACTCAGAGGACCGCGCGATTTCCCCTAGGCCACACTGCCCAGCAGCACTCTCAGCCCCGCACAGACAGTGTGCTAAGGACAGACTTGGATACCGGGGCCCTGGGCGGGGGATTTTCCATGGAACTCTCTAAGGGCCCGGTGCCCTGTGTCGCCCGGGAGTGCCCATGCCCTTCCTTGACCCCGCAGGACACTTGCATCCAGCAATAAGCAGCCGTCTGCCTCCACGGGGCTCAAACACCTGGGCCCGGTGTGCGGGCACCTGGCGTACGTGGAGGCAAACCCCCAGACCCCTCTGGCCGGAACCCACCACTGCGAAGATCCCCCTTTTCTTCCATCGGTAAAGAGGCCCTCCCTGGGGAGTGGAGGAACATGGGGAGGCCCCCAGGAGATGGCTTTTCTCCGAGCCGCGGCTGGCTCCTTTCAGGCCTATACGTGGGCCGCGCATGCGCACTCAGGCTCCCAAGCACACCCCTTCCTCGGCTCACCTGACCCGCCCTTTAGAGGTCACAGCAGTTCCACAGGGTCCCTGGGCACCTGTCCGTGGACACAGGAGCCCTCCCTGCCACCTAAAGGACCACGCGATTTCCGCTGGGGAACACTGCCCAGAAGCACTCCCAGCCTCGCACAGACACTGTGCGCAGGATAGACTTGTGGACCAGGGGCCTGGGCGGGGAATTTTCCAGGGAACTCTCTAAAGGCCAGGTGCCCTCTGTCGCCCTGGGAGTGCCCACGCCATCCCTTAACCCTGCAGGACACTATCATCCAGCAATAAGCAGCCCTCTGCCTCCACGGGGCTCAAACACCTGGGCCCGTTGTGCGAGCACCTGGCGTTCCTGCAGGCAAACCCGCAGACCCCTCTGGCCCGAACCCACCACTGCGAAGATCCCCCTTTTCTTCCATCCGTATAGGGGTCCTCCTTGAGGAGTGGAGGAACATGGGGAGGCCCCCAGGAGATGGCTTTTCTCCGAGC
Organism: Desmodus rotundus; assembly: GCF_022682495.2. Lineage (NCBI taxonomy): Eukaryota > Metazoa > Chordata > Mammalia > Chiroptera > Phyllostomidae > Desmodus > Desmodus rotundus. Next base: position 115,138 of record NW_026527179.1, on the reverse strand, counting down.
CGCGGCTGGCTCCTTTCGGGCCTATACGTGGGCCGCGCGTGCGCACTCTGGCTCCCCACAACAGGCCTCCCTCGGGTCACGGGACCCACCCTTGAGGTGTCTCCTGACCCACCCTTGAGGGGTCACGTGACCCACCCCCGAGGGGTCACGTGACCCACAACGGAGGGGTCACGTGACCCCCCCTGTGGGGTCTCGTGACGCACCCCTGAGGGGTCACGTGACCCACCCCTGGGGGGCTCTCGTGACGCACCCCTGAGGAGTCACGTGACCCACCCCTGGGGGGTCTCGTGACCCACCACTGAGGGGTCACGTGACCCACACCTGCGGGGTCACGTGACCCACCCCTGGGGGGCTCTCGTGACCCACCCCTGAGGGGTCACGTGACCCACCCCTGGGGGGCTCTCGTGACCCACCCCTGAGGGGTCACGTGACCCACCCTTGCGGGGTCTCGTGGCCCACCCTTGGGAGGTCACCTGTCCCACCCTGGAGGGGTCAGGTGACCCGCCCTTGAGAGGTCACAGCAGTTTCACAGGGTCCCTGCGCACCTGTCAGTGGAAACAGAAGCCCTCCCTGCCACTCAGAGGACCGCGCGATTTCCCCTAGGCCACACTGCCCAGCAGCACTCTCAGCCCCGCACAGACAGTGTGCTAAGGACAGACTTGGATACCGGGGCCCTGGGCGGGGGATTTTCCATGGAACTCTCTAAGGGCCCGGTGCCCTGTGTCGCCCGGGAGTGCCCATGCCCTTCCTTGACCCCGCAGGACACATGCATCCAGCAATAAGCAGCCGTCTGCCTCCACGGGGCTCAAACACCTGGGCCCGGTGTGCGGGCACCAGGCGTACGTGGAGGCAAACCCCCAGACCCCTCTGGCCGGAACCCACCACTGCGAAGATACCCCTTTTCTTCCATCCGTAAAGAGGCCCTCCCTGGGGAGTGGAGGAACATGGGGAGGCCCCCAGGAGATGGCTTTTCTCCGAGCCGCGGCTGGCTCCTTTCAGGCCTATACGTGGGCCGCGCATGCGCACTCAGGCTCCCAAGCACACCCCTTCCTCGGCTCACCTGACCCGCCCTTTAGAGGTCACAGCAGTTCCACAGGGTCCCTGGGCACCTGTCCGTGGACACAGGAGCCCTCCCTGCCACCTAAAGGACCACGCGATTTCCGCTGGGGAACACTGCCCAGAAGCACTCCCAGCCTCGCACAGACACTGTGCGCAGGATAGACTTGTGGACCAGGGGCCTGGGCGGGGAATTTTCCAGGGAACTCTCTAAAGGCCAGGTGCCCTCTGTCGCCCTGGGAGTGCCCACGCCATCCCTTAACCCTGCAGGACACTATCATCCAGCAATAAGCAGCCCTCTGCCTCCACGGGGCTCAAACACCTGGGCCTGTTGTGCGAGCACCTGGCGTTCCTGCAGGCAAACCCGCAGACCCCTCTGGCCCGAACCCACCACTGCGAACATCCCCCTTTTCTTCCAACCGTAAAGGGGTCCTCCTTGAGGAGTGGAGGAACATGGGGAGGCCCCCAGTAGATGGCTTTTCTCCGAGCCGCGGCTGGCTCCTTTCGGGCCTATACGTGGGCCGCGCGTGCGCACTCAGGCTCCCCACAACAGGCCTCCCTCGGGTCACGGGACCCACCCTTGAGGTGTCTCCTGACCCACCCTTGAGGGGTCACGTGACCCACCCCCGAGGGGTCACGTGACCCACAACGGAGGGGTCACGTGACCCCCCCTGTGGGGTCTCGTGACGCACCCCTGAGGGGTCACGTGACCCACCCCTGGGGGGCTCTCGTGACGCACCCCTGAGGGGTCACGTGACCCACCCCTGGGGGGTCTCGTGACCCACCCCTGAGGGGTCACGTGACCCACCCCTGGGGGGCTCTCGTGACCCACCCTTTTGGGGTCACGTGACCCACCCTTGCGGGGTCTCGTGGCCCACCCTTGGGAGGTCACCTGTCCCACCCTGGAGGGGTCAGGTGACCCGCCCTTGAGAGGTCACAGCAGTTTCACAGGGTCCCTGCGCACCTGTCAGTAGAAACAGAAGCCCTCCCTGCCACTCAGAGGACCGCGCGATTTCCCCTAGGCCACACTGCCCAGCAGCACTCTCAGCCCCGCACAGACAGTGTGCTAAGGACAGACTTGGATACCGGGGCCCTGGGCGGGGGATTTTCCATGGAACTCTCTAAGGGCCCGGTGCCCTGTGTCGCCCGGGAGTGCCCATGCCCTTCCTTGACCCCGCAGGACACTTGCATCCAGCAATAAGCAGCCGTCTGCCTCCACGTGGCTCAAACACCTGGGCCCGGTGTGCGGGCACCAGGCGTACGTGGAGGCAAACCCCCGACCCCTCTGGCCGGAACCCACCACTGCGAAGATCCCCCTTTTCTTCCATCGGTAAAGAGGCCCTCCCTGGGGAGTGGAGGAACATGGGGAGGCCCCCAGGAGATGGCTTTTCTCCGAGCCGCGGCTGGCTCCTTTCAGGCCTATACGTGGGCCGCGCATGCGCACTCAGGCTCCCAAGCACACCCCTTCCTCGGCTCACCTGACCCGCCCTTTAGAGGTCACAGCAGTTCCACAGGGTCCCTGGGCACCTGTCCGTGGACACAGGAGCCCTCCCTGCCACCTAAAGGACCACGCGATTTCCGCTGGGGAACACTGCCCAGAAGCACTCCCAGCCTCGCACAGACACTGTGCGCAGGATAGACTTGTGGACCAGGGGCCTGGGCGGGGAATTTTCCAGGGAACTCTCTAAAGGCCAGGTGCCCTCTGTCGCCCTGGGAGTGCCCACGCCATCCCTTAACCCTGCAGGACACTATCATCCAGCAATAAGCAGCCCTCTGCCTCCACGGGGCTCAAACACCTGGGCCCGTTGTGCGAGCACCTGGCGTTCCTGCAGGCAAACCCGCAGACCCCTCTGGCCCGAACCCACCACTGCGAAGATCCCCCTTTTCTTCCATCCGTATAGGGGTCCTCCTTGAGGAGTGGAGGAACATGGGGAGGCCCCCAGGAGATGGCTTTTCTCCGAGCCGCGGCTGGCTCCTTTCGGGCCTATACGTGGGCCGCGCGTGCGCACTCTGGCTCCCCACAACAGGCCTCCCTCGGGTCACCAGACCCACCCTTGAGGTGTCTCCTGACCCACCCTTGAGGGGTCACGTGACCCACCCCCGAGGGGTCACGTGACCCACAACGGAGGGGTCACGTGACCCCCCCTGTGGGGTCTCGTGACGCACCCCTGAGGGGTCACGTGACCCACCCCTGGGGGGCTCTCGTGACGCACCCCTGAGGAGTCACGTGACCCACCCCTGGGGGGTCTCGTGACCCACCACTGAGGGGTCACGTGACCCACACCTGCGGGGTCACGTGACCCACCCCTGGGGGGCTCTCGTGACCCACCCCTGAGGGGTCACGTGACCCACCCCTGGGGGGCTCTCGTGACCCACCCCTGAGGGGTCACGTGACCCACCCTTGCGGGGTCTCGTGGCCCACCCTTGGGAGGTCACCTGTCCCACCCTGGAGGGGTCAGGTGACCCGCCCTTGAGAGGTCACAGCAGTTTCACAGGGTCCCTGCGCACCTGTCAGTGGAAACAGAAGCCCTCCCTGCCACTCAGAGGACCGCGCGATTTCCCCTAGGCCACACTGCCCAGCAGCACTCTCAGCCCCGCACAGACAGTGTGCTAAGGACAGACTTGGATACCGGGGCCCTGGGCGGGGGATTTTCCATGGAACTCTCTAAGGGCCCGGTGCCCTGTGTCGCCCGGGAGTGCCCATGCCCTTCCTTGACCCCGCAGGACACATGCATCCAGCAATAAGCAGCCGTCTGCCTCCACGGGGCTCAAACACCTGGGCCCGGTGTGCGGGCACCAGGCGTACGTGGAGGCAAACCCCCAGACCCCTCTGGCCGGAACCCACCACTGCGAAGATACCCCTTTTCTTCCATCCGTAAAGAGGCCCTCCCTGGGGAGTGGAGGAACATGGGGAGGCCCCCAGGAGATGGCTTTTCTCCGAGCCGCGGCTGGCTCCTTTCAGGCCTATACGTGGGCCGCGCATGCGCACTCAGGCTCCCAAGCACACCCCTTCCTCGGCTCACCTGACCCGCCCTTTAGAGGTCACAGCAGTTCCACAGGGTCCCTGGGCACCTGTCCGTGGACACAGGAGCCCTCCCTGCCACCTAAAGGACCACGCGATTTCCGCTGGGGAACACTGCCCAGAAGCACTCCCAGCCTCGCACAGACACTGTGCGCAGGATAGACTTGTGGACCAGGGGCCTGGGCGGGGAATTTTCCAGGGAACTCTCTAAAGGCCAGGTGCCCTCTGTCGCCCTGGGAGTGCCCACGCCATCCCTTAACCCTGCAGGACACTATCATCCAGCAATAAGCAGCCCTCTGCCTCCACGGGGCTCAAACACCTGGGCCCGTTGTGCGAGCACCTGGCGTTCCTGCAGGCAAACCCGCAGACCCCTCTGGCCCGAACCCACCACTGCGAACATCCCCCTTTTCTTCCAACCGTAAAGGGGTCCTCCTTGAGGAGTGGAGGAACATGGGGAGGCCCCCAGTAGATGGCTTTTCTCCGAGCCGCGGCTGGCTCCTTTCGGGCCTATACGTGGGCCGCGCGTGCGCACTCAGGCTCCCCACAACAGGCCTCCCTCGGGTCACGGGACCCACCCTTGAGGTGTCTCCTGACCCACCCTTGAGGGGTCACGTGACCCACCCCCGAGGGGTCACGTGACCCACAACGGAGGGGTCACGTGACCCCCCCTGTGGGGTCTCGTGACGCACCCCTGAGGGGTCACGTGACCCACCCCTGGGGGGCTCTCGTGACGCACCCCTGAGGGGTCACGTGACCCACCCCTGGGGGGTCTCGTGACCCACCCCTAAGGGGTCACGTGACCCACACCTGCGGGGTCACGTGACCCACCCCTGGGGGGCTCTCGTGACCCACCCCTGAGGGGTCACGTGACCCACCCCTGGGGGGCTCTCGTGACCCACCCCTGAGGGGTCACGTGACCCACCCTTGCGGGGTCTCGTGGCCCACCCTTGGGAGGTCACCTGTCCCACCCTGGAGGGGTCAGGTGACCCGCCCTTGAGAGGTCACAGCAGTTTCACAGGGTCCCTGCGCACCTGTCAGTGGAAACAGAAGCCCTCCCTGCCACTCAGAGGACCGCGCGATTTCCCCTAGGCCACACTGCCCAGCAGCACTCTCAGCCCCGCACAGACAGTGTGCTAAGGACAGACTTGGATACCGGGGCCCTGGGCGGGGGATTTTCCATGGAACTCTCTAAGGGCCCGGTGCCCTGTGTCGCCCGGGAGTGCCCATGCCCTTCCTTGACCCCGCAGGACACATGCATCCACCAATAAGCAGCCGTCTGCCTCCACGGGGCTCAAACACCTGGGCCCGGTGTGCGGGCACCTGGCGTACGTGGAGGCAAACCCCCAGACCCCTCTGGCCGGAACCCACCACTGCGAAGATCCCCCTTTTCTTCCATCCGTAAAGAGGCCCTCCCTGGGGAGTGGAGGAACATGGGGAGGCCCCCAGGAGATGGCTTTTCTCCGAGCCGCGGCTGGCTCCTTTCAGGCCTATACGTGGGCCGCGCATGCGCACTCAGGCTCCCAAGCACACCCCTTCCTCGGCTCACCTGACCCGCCCTTTAGAGGTCACAGCAGTTCCACAGGGTCCCTGGGCACCTGTCCGTGGACACAGGAGCCCTCCCTGCCACCTAAAGGACCACGCGATTTCCGCTGGGGAACACTGCCCAGAAGCACTCCCAGCCTCGCACAGACACTGTGCGCAGGATAGACTTGTGGACCAGGGGCCTGGGCGGGGAATTTTCCAGGGAACTCTCTAAAGGCCAGGTGCCCTCTGTCGCCCTGGGAGTGCCCACGCCATCCCTTAACCCTGCAGGACACTATCATCCAGCAATAAGCAGCCCTCTGCCTCCACGGGGCTCAAACACCTGGGCCCGTTGTGCGAGCACCTGGCGTTCCTGCAGGCAAACCCGCAGACCCCTCTGGCCCGAACCCACCACTGCGAAGATCCCCCTTTTCTTCCATCCGTAAAGGGGTCCTCCTTGAGGAGTGGAGGAACATGGGGAGGCCCCCAGTAGATGGCTTTTCTCCGAGCCGCGGCTGGCTCCTTTCGGGCCTATACGTGGGCCGCGCGTGCGCACTCAGGCTCCCCACAACAGGCCTCCCTCGGGTCACGGGACCCACCCTTGAGGTGTCTCCTGACCCACCCTTGAGGGGTCACGTGACCCACCCCCGAGGGGTCACGTGACCCACAACGGAGGGGTCACGTGACCCCCCCTGTGGGGTCTCGTGACGCACCCCTGAGGGGTCACGTGACCCACCCCTGGGGGGCTCTCGTGACGCACCCCTGAGGGGTCACGTGACCCACACCTGGGGGGTCTCGTGACCCACCCCTGAGGGGTCACGTGACCCACACCTGCGGGGTCACGTGACCCACCCCTGGGGGGCTCTCGTGACCCACCCTTTTGGGGTCACGTGACCCACCCTTGCGGGGTCTCGTGGCCCACCCTTGGGAGGTCACCTGTCCCACCCTGGAGGGGTCAGGTGACCCGCCCTTGAGAGGTCACAGCAGTTTCACAGGGTCCCTGCGCACCTGTCAGTAGAAACAGAAGCCCTCCCTGCCACTCAGAGGACCGCGCGATTTCCCCTAGGCCACACTGCCCAGCAGCACTCTCAGCCCCGCACAGACAGTGTGCTAAGGACAGACTTGGATACCGGGGCCCTGGGCGGGGGATTTTCCATGGAACTCTCTAAGGGCCCGGTGCCCTGTGTCGCCCGGGAGTGCCCATGCCCTTCCTTGACCCCGCAGGACACTTGCATCCAGCAATAAGCAGCCGTCTGCCTCCACGGGGCTCAAACACCTGGGCCCGGTGTGCGGGCACCTGGCGTACGTGGAGGCAAACCCCCAGACCCCTCTGGCCGGAACCCACCACTGCGAAGATCCCCCTTTTCTTCCATCGGTAAAGAGGCCCTCCCTGGGGAGTGGAGGAACATGGGGAGGCCCCCAGGAGATGGCTTTTCTCCGAGCCGCGGCTGGCTCCTTTCAGGCCTATACGTGGGCCGCGCATGCGCACTCAGGCTCCCAAGCACACCCCTTCCTCGGCTCACCTGACCCGCCCTTTAGAGGTCACAGCAGTTCCACAGGGTCCCTGGGCACCTGTCCGTGGACACAGGAGCCCTCCCTGCCACCTAAAGGACCACGCGATTTCCGCTGGGGAACACTGCCCAGAAGCACTCCCAGCCTCGCACAGACACTGTGCGCAGGATAGACTTGTGGACCAGGGGCCTGGGCGGGGAATTTTCCAGGGAACTCTCTAAAGGCCAGGTGCCCTCTGTCGCCCTGGGAGTGCCCACGCCATCCCTTAACCCTGCAGGACACTATCATCCAGCAATAAGCAGCCCTCTGCCTCCACGGGGCTCAAACACCTGGGCCCGTTGTGCGAGCACCTGGCGTTCCTGCAGGCAAACCCGCAGACCCCTCTGGCCCGAACCCACCACTGCGAAGATCCCCCTTTTCTTCCATCCGTATAGGGGTCCTCCTTGAGGAGTGGAGGAACATGGGGAGGCCCCCAGGAGATGGCTTTTCTCCGAGCCGCGGCTGGCTCCTTTCGGGCCTATACGTGGGCCGCGCGTGCGCACTCTGGCTCCCCACAACAGGCCTCCCTCGGGTCACGGGACCCACCCTTGAGGTGTCTCCTGACCCACCCTTGAGGGGTCACGTGACCCACCCCCGAGGGGTCACGTGACCCACAACGGAGGGGTCACGTGACCCCCCCTGTGGGGTCTCGTGACGCACCCCTGAGGGGTCACGTGACCCACCCCTGGGGGGCTCTCGTGACGCACCCCTGAGGAGTCACGTGACCCACCCCTGGGGGGTCTCGTGACCCACCACTGAGGGGTCACGTGACCCACACCTGCGGGGTCACGTGACCCACCCCTGGGGGGCTCTCGTGACCCACCCCTGAGGGGTCACGTGACCCACCCCTGGGGGGCTCTCGTGACCCACCCCTGAGGGGTCACGTGACCCACCCTTGCGGGGTCTCGTGGCCCACCCTTGGGAGGTCACCTGTCCCACCCTGGAGGGGTCAGGTGACCCGCCCTTGAGAGGTCACAGCAGTTTCACAGGGTCCCTGCGCACCTGTCAGTGGAAACAGAAGCCCTCCCTGCCACTCAGAGGACCGCGCGATTTCCCCTAGGCCACACTGCCCAGCAGCACTCTCAGCCCCGCACAGACAGTGTGCTAAGGACAGACTTGGATACCGGGGCCCTGGGCGGGGGATTTTCCATGGAACTCTCTAAGGGCCCGGTGCCCTGTGTCGCCCGGGAGTGCCCATGCCCTTCCTTGACCCCGCAGGACACATGCATCCAGCAATAAGCAGCCGTCTGCCTCCACGGGGCTCAAACACCTGGGCCCGGTGTGCGGGCACCAGGCGTACGTGGAGGCAAACCCCCAGACCCCTCTGGCCGGAACCCACCACTGCGAAGATACCCCTTTTCTTCCATCCGTAAAGAGGCCCTCCCTGGGGAGTGGAGGAACATGGGGAGGCCCCCAGGAGATGGCTTTTCTCCGAGCCGCGGCTGGCTCCTTTCAGGCCTATACGTGGGCCGCGCATGCGCACTCAGGCTCCCAAGCACACCCCTTCCTCGGCTCACCTGACCCGCCCTTTAGAGGTCACAGCAGTTCCACAGGGTCCCTGGGCACCTGTCCGTGGACACAGGAGCCCTCCCTGCCACCTAAAGGACCACGCGATTTCCGCTGGGGAACACTGCCCAGAAGCACTCCCAGCCTCGCACAGACACTGTGCGCAGGATAGACTTGTGGACCAGGGGCCTGGGCGGGGAATTTTCCAGGGAACTCTCTAAAGGCCAGGTGCCCTCTGTCGCCCTGGGAGTGCCCACGCCATCCCTTAACCCTGCAGGACACTATCATCCAGCAATAAGCAGCCCTCTGCCTCCACGGGGCTCAAACACCTGGGCCCGTTGTGCGAGCACCTGGCGTTCCTGCAGGCAAACCCGCAGACCCCTCTGGCCCGAACCCACCACTGCGAACATCCCCCTTTTCTTCCAACCGTAAAGGGGTCCTCCTTGAGGAGTGGAGGAACATGGGGAGGCCCCCAGTAGATGGCTTTTCTCCGAGCCGCGGCTGGCTCCTTTCGGGCCTATACGTGGGCCGCGCGTGCGCACTCAGGCTCCCCACAACAGGCCTCCCTCGGGTCACGGGACCCACCCTTGAGGTGTCTCCTGACCCACCCTTGAGGGGTCACGTGACCCACCCCCGAGGGGTCACGTGACCCACAACGGAGGGGTCACGTGACCCCCCCTGTGGGGTCTCGTGACGCACCCCTGAGGGGTCACGTGACCCACCCCTGGGGGGCTCTCGTGACGCACCCCTGAGGGGTCACGTGACCCACCCCTGGGGGGTCTCGTGACCCACCCCTGGGGGGCTCTCGTGACCCACCCCTGAGGGGTCACGTGACCCACCCCTGGGGGGCTCTCGTGACCCACCCCTGAGGGGTCACGTGACCCACCCTTGCGGGGTCTCGTGGCCCACCCTTGGGAGGTCACCTGTCCCACCCTGGAGGGGTCAGGTGACCCGCCCTTGAGAGGTCACAGCAGTTTCACAGGGTCCCTGCGCACCTGTCAGTGGAAACAGAAGCCCTCCCTGCCACTCAGAGGACCGCGCGATTTCCCCTAGGCCACACTGCCCAGCAGCACTCTCAGCCCCGCACAGACAGTGTGCTAAGGACAGACTTGGATACCGGGGCCCTGGGCGGGGGATTTTCCATGGAACTCTCTAAGGGCCCGGTGCCCTGTGTCGCCCGGGAGTGCCCATGCCCTTCCTTGACCCCGCAGGACACATGCATCCACCAATAAGCAGCCGTCTGCCTCCACGGGGCTCAAACACCTGGGCCCGGTGTGCGGGCACCTGGCGTACGTGGAGGCAAACCCCCAGACCCCTCTGGCCGGAACCCACCACTGCGAAGATCCCCCTTTTCTTCCATCCGTAAAGAGGCCCTCCCTGGGGAGTGGAGGAACATGGGGAGGCCCCCAGGAGATGGCTTTTCTCCGAGCCGCGGCTGGCTCCTTTCAGGCCTATACGTGGGCCGCGCATGCGCACTCAGGCTCCCAAGCACACCCCTTCCTCGGCTCACCTGACCCGCCCTTTAGAGGTCACAGCAGTTCCACAGGGTCCCTGGGCACCTGTCCGTGGACACAGGAGCCCTCCCTGCCACCTAAAGGACCACGCGATTTCCGCTGGGGAACACTGCCCAGAAGCACTCCCAGCCTCGCACAGACACTGTGCGCAGGATAGACTTGTGGACCAGGGGCCTGGGCGGGGAATTTTCCAGGGAACTCTCTAAAGGCCAGGTGCCCTCTGTCGCCCTGGGAGTGCCCACGCCATCCCTTAACCCTGCAGGACACTATCATCCAGCAATAAGCAGCCCTCTGCCTCCACGGGGCTCAAACACCTGGGCCCGTTGTGCGAGCACCTGGCGTTCCTGCAGGCAAACCCGCAGACCCCTCTGGCCCGAACCCACCACTGCGAAGATCCCCCTTTTCTTCCATCCGTAAAGGGGTCCTCCTTGAGGAGTGGAGGAACATGGGGAGGCCCCCAGTAGATGGCTTTTCTCCGAGCCGCGGCTGGCTCCTTTCGGGCCTATACGTGGGCCGCGCGTGCGCACTCAGGCTCCCCACAACAGGCCTCCCTCGGGTCACGGGACCCACCCTTGAGGTGTCTCCTGACCCACCCTTGAGGGGTCACGTGACCCACCCCCGAGGGGTCACGTGACCCACAACGGAGGGGTCACGTGACCCCCCCTGTGGGGTCTCGTGACGCACCCCTGAGGGGTCACGTGACCCACCCCTGGGGGGCTCTCGTGACGCACCCCTGAGGGGTCACGTGACCCACACCTGGGGGGTCTCGTGACCCACCCCTGAGGGGTCCCGTGACCCACACCTGCGGGGTCACGTGACCCACCCCTGGGGGGCTCTCGTGACCCACCCTTTTGGGGTCACGTGACCCACCCTTGCGGGGTCTCGTGGCCCACCCTTGGGAGGTCACCTGTCCCACCCTGGAGGGGTCAGGTGACCCGCCCTTGAGAGGTCACAGCAGTTTCACAGGGTCCCTGCGCACCTGTCAGTAGAAACAGAAGCCCTCCCTGCCACTCAGAGGACCGCGCGATTTCCCCTAGGCCACACTGCCCAGCAGCACTCTCAGCCCCGCACAGACAGTGTGCTAAGGACAGACTTGGATACCGGGGCCCTGGGCGGGGGATTTTCCATGGAACTCTCTAAGGGCCCGGTGCCCTGTGTCGCCCGGGAGTGCCCATGCCCTTCCTTGACCCCGCAGGACACTTGCATCCAGCAATAAGCAGCCGTCTGCCTCCACGGGGCTCAAACACCTGGGCCCGGTGTGCGGGCACCTGGCGTACGTGGAGGCAAACCCCCAGACCCCTCTGGCCGGAACCCACCACTGCGAAGATCCCCCTTTTCTTCCATCGGTAAAGAGGCCCTCCCTGGGGAGTGGAGGAACATGGGGAGGCCCCCAGGAGATGGCTTTTCTCCGAGCCGCGGCTGGCTCCTTTCAGGCCTATACGTGGGCCGCGCATGCGCACTCAGGCTCCCAAGCACACCCCTTCCTCGGCTCACCTGACCCGCCCTTTAGAGGTCACAGCAGTTCCACAGGGTCCCTGGGCACCTGTCCGTGGACACAGGAGCCCTCCCTGCCACCTAAAGGACCACGCGATTTCCGCTGGGGAACACTGCCCAGAAGCACTCCCAGCCTCGCACAGACACTGTGCGCAGGATAGACTTGTGGACCAGGGGCCTGGGCGGGGAATTTTCCAGGGAACTCTCTAAAGGCCAGGTGCCCTCTGTCGCCCTGGGAGTGCCCACGCCATCCCTTAACCCTGCAGGACACTATCATCCAGCAATAAGCAGCCCTCTGCCTCCACGGGGCTCAAACACCTGGGCCCGTTGTGCGAGCACCTGGCGTTCCTGCAGGCAAACCCGCAGACCCCTCTGGCCCGAACCCACCACTGCGAAGATCCCCCTTTTCTTCCATCCGTATAGGGGTCCTCCTTGAGGAGTGGAGGAACATGGGGAGGCCCCCAGGAGATGGCTTTTCTCCGAGCCGCGGCTGGCTCCTTTCGGGCCTATACGTGGGCCGCGCGTGCGCACTCTGGCTCCCCACAACAGGCCTCCCTCGGGTCACGGGACCCACCCTTGAGGTGTCTCCTGACCCACCCTTGAGGGGTCACGTGACCCACCCCCGAGGGGTCACGTGACCCACAACGGAGGGGTCACGTGACCCCCCCTGTGGGGTCTCGTGACGCACCCCTGAGGGGTCACGTGACCCACCCCTGGGGGGCTCTCGTGACGCACCCCTGAGGAGTCACGTGACCCACCCCTGGGGGGTCTCGTGACCCACCACTGAGGGGTCACGTGACCCACACCTGCGGGGTCACGTGACCCACCCCTGGGGGGCTCTCGTGACCCACCCCTGAGGGGTCACGTGACCCACCCCTGGGGGGCTCTCGTGACCCACCCCTGAGGGGTCACGTGACCCACCCTTGCGGGGTCTCGTGGCCCACCCTTGGGAGGTCACCTGTCCCACCCTGGAGGGGTCAGGTGACCCGCCCTTGAGAGGTCACAGCAGTTTCACAGGGTCCCTGCGCACCTGTCAGTGGAAACAGAAGCCCTCCCTGCCACTCAGAGGACCGCGCGATTTCCCCTAGGCCACACTGCCCAGCAGCACTCTCAGCCCCGCACAGACAGTGTGCTAAGGACAGACTTGGATACCGGGGCCCTGGGCGGGGGATTTTCCATGGAACTCTCTAAGGGCCCGGTGCCCTGTGTCGCCCGGGAGTGCCCATGCCCTTCCTTGACCCCGCAGGACACATGCATCCAGCAATAAGCAGCCGTCTGCCTCCACGGGGCTCAAACACCTGGGCCCGGTGTGCGGGCACCAGGCGTACGTGGAGGCAAACCCCCAGACCCCTCTGGCCGGAACCCACCACTGCGAAGATACCCCTTTTCTTCCATCCGTAAAGAGGCCCTCCCTGGGGAGTGGAGGAACATGGGGAGGCCCCCAGGAGATGGCTTTTCTCCGAGCCGCGGCTGGCTCCTTTCAGGCCTATACGTGGGCCGCGCATGCGCACTCAGGCTCCCAAGCACACCCCTTCCTCGGCTCACCTGACCCGCCCTTTAGAGGTCACAGCAGTTCCACAGGGTCCCTGGGCACCTGTCCGTGGACACAGGAGCCCTCCCTGCCACCTAAAGGACCACGCGATTTCCGCTGGGGAACACTGCCCAGAAGCACTCCCAGCCTCGCACAGACACTGTGCGCAGGATAGACTTGTGGACCAGGGGCCTGGGCGGGGAATTTTCCAGGGAACTCTCTAAAGGCCAGGTGCCCTCTGTCGCCCTGGGAGTGCCCACGCCATCCCTTAACCCTGCAGGACACTATCATCCAGCAATAAGCAGCCCTCTGCCTCCACGGGGCTCAAACACCTGGGCCCGTTGTGCGAGCACCTGGCGTTCCTGCAGGCAAACCCGCAGACCCCTCTGGCCCGAACCCACCACTGCGAACATCCCCCTTTTCTTCCAACCGTAAAGGGGTCCTCCTTGAGGAGTGGAGGAACATGGGGAGGCCCCCAGTAGATGGCTTTTCTCCGAGCCGCGGCTGGCTCCTTTCGGGCCTATACGTGGGCCGCGCGTGCGCACTCAGGCTCCCCACAACAGGCCTCCCTCGGGTCACGGGACCCACCCTTGAGGTGTCTCCTGACCCACCCTTGAGGGGTCACGTGACCCACCCCCGAGGGGTCACGTGACCCACAACGGAGGGGTCACGTGACCCCCCCTGTGGGGTCTCGTGACGCACCCCTGAGGGGTCACGTGACCCACCCCTGGGGGGCTCTCGTGACGCACCCCTGAGGGGTCACGTGACCCACCCCTGGGGGGTCTCGTGACCCACCCCTAAGGGGTCACGTGACCCACACCTGCGGGGTCACGTGACCCACCCCTGGGGGGCTCTCGTGACCCACCCCTGAGGGGTCACGTGACCCACCCCTGGGGGGCTCTCGTGACCCACCCCTGAGGGGTCACGTGACCCACCCTTGCGGGGTCTCGTGGCCCACCCTTGGGAGGTCACCTGTCCCACCCTGGAGGGGTCAGGTGACCCGCCCTTGAGAGGTCACAGCAGTTTCACAGGGTCCCTGCGCACCTGTCAGTGGAAACAGAAGCCCTCCCTGCCACTCAGAGGACCGCGCGATTTCCCCTAGGCCACACTGCCCAGCAGCACTCTCAGCCCCGCACAGACAGTGTGCTAAGGACAGACTTGGATACCGGGGCCCTGGGCGGGGGATTTTCCATGGAACTCTCTAAGGGCCCGGTGCCCTGTGTCGCCCGGGAGTGCCCATGCCCTTCCTTGACCCCGCAGGACACATGCATCCACCAATAAGCAGCCGTCTGCCTCCACGGGGCTCAAACACCTGGGCCCGGTGTGCGGGCACCTGGCGTACGTGGAGGCAAACCCCCAGACCCCTCTGGCCGGAACCCACCACTGCGAAGATCCCCCTTTTCTTCCATCCGTAAAGAGGCCCTCCCTGGGGAGTGGAGGAACATGGGGAGGCCCCCAGGAGATGGCTTTTCTCCGAGCCGCGGCTGGCTCCTTTCAGGCCTATACGTGGGCCGCGCATGCGCACTCAGGCTCCCAAGCACACCCCTTCCTCGGCTCACCTGACCCGCCCTTTAGAGGTCACAGCAGTTCCACAGGGTCCCTGGGCACCTGTCCGTGGACACAGGAGCCCTCCCTGCCACCTAAAGGACCACGCGATTTCCGCTGGGGAACACTGCCCAGAAGCACTCCCAGCCTCGCACAGACACTGTGCGCAGGATAGACTTGTGGACCAGGGGCCTGGGCGGGGAATTTTCCAGGGAACTCTCTAAAGGCCAGGTGCCCTCTGTCGCCCTGGGAGTGCCCACGCCATCCCTTAACCCTGCAGGACACTATCATCCAGCAATAAGCAGCCCTCTGCCTCCACGGGGCTCAAACACCTGGGCCCGTTGTGCGAGCACCTGGCGTTCCTGCAGGCAAACCCGCAGACCCCTCTGGCCCGAACCCACCACTGCGAAGATCCCCCTTTTCTTCCATCCGTAAAGGGGTCCTCCTTGAGGAGTGGAGGAACATGGGGAGGCCCCCAGTAGATGGCTTTTCTCCGAGCCGCGGCTGGCTCCTTTCGGGCCTATACGTGGGCCGCGCGTGCGCACTCAGGCTCCCCACAACAGGCCTCCCTCGGGTCACGGGACCCACCCTTGAGGTGTCTCCTGACCCACCCTTGAGGGGTCACGTGACCCACCCCCGAGGGGTCACGTGACCCACAACGGAGGGGTCACGTGACCCCCCCTGTGGGGTCTCGTGACGCACCCCTGAGGGGTCACGTGACCCACCCCTGGGGGGCTCTCGTGACGCACCCCTGAGGGGTCACGTGACCCACACCTGGGGGGTCTCGTGACCCACCCCTGAGGGGTCCCGTGACCCACACCTGCGGGGTCACGTGACCCACCCCTGGGGGGCTCTCGTGACCCACCCTTTTGGGGTCACGTGACCCACCCTTGCGGGGTCTCGTGGCCCACCCTTGGGAGGTCACCTGTCCCACCCTGGAGGGGTCAGGTGACCCGCCCTTGAGAGGTCACAGCAGTTTCACAGGGTCCCTGCGCACCTGTCAGTAGAAACAGAAGCCCTCCCTGCCACTCAGAGGACCGCGCGATTTCCCCTAGGCCACACTGCCCAGCAGCACTCTCAGCCCCGCACAGACAGTGTGCTAAGGACAGACTTGGATACCGGGGCCCTGGGCGGGGGATTTTCCATGGAACTCTCTAAGGGCCCGGTGCCCTGTGTCGCCCGGGAGTGCCCATGCCCTTCCTTGACCCCGCAGGACACTTGCATCCAGCAATAAGCAGCCGTCTGCCTCCACGGGGCTCAAACACCTGGGCCCGGTGTGCGGGCACCTGGCGTACGTGGAGGCAAACCCCCAGACCCCTCTGGCCGGAACCCACCACTGCGAAGATCCCCCTTTTCTTCCATCGGTAAAGAGGCCCTCCCTGGGGAGTGGAGGAACATGGGGAGGCCCCCAGGAGATGGCTTTTCTCCGAGCCGCGGCTGGCTCCTTTCAGGCCTATACGTGGGCCGCGCATGCGCACTCAGGCTCCCAAGCACACCCCTTCCTCGGCTCACCTGACCCGCCCTTTAGAGGTCACAGCAGTTCCACAGGGTCCCTGGGCACCTGTCCGTGGACACAGGAGCCCTCCCTGCCACCTAAAGGACCACGCGATTTCCGCTGGGGAACACTGCCCAGAAGCACTCCCAGCCTCGCACAGACACTGTGCGCAGGATAGACTTGTGGACCAGGGGCCTGGGCGGGGAATTTTCCAGGGAACTCTCTAAAGGCCAGGTGCCCTCTGTCGCCCTGGGAGTGCCCACGCCATCCCTTAACCCTGCAGGACACTATCATCCAGCAATAAGCAGCCCTCTGCCTCCACGGGGCTCAAACACCTGGGCCCGTTGTGCGAGCACCTGGCGTTCCTGCAGGCAAACCCGCAGACCCCTCTGGCCCGAACCCACCACTGCGAAGATCCCCCTTTTCTTCCATCCGTATAGGGGTCCTCCTTGAGGAGTGGAGGAACATGGGGAGGCCCCCAGGAGATGGCTTTTCTCCGAGCCGCGGCTGGCTCCTTTCGGGCCTATACGTGGGCCGCGCGTGCGCACTCTGGCTCCCCACAACAGGCCTCCCTCGGGTCACGGGACCCACCCTTGAGGTGTCTCCTGACCCACCCTTGAGGGGTCACGTGACCCACCCCCGAGGGGTCACGTGACCCACAACGGAGGGGTCACGTGACCCCCCCTGTGGGGTCTCGTGACGCACCCCTGAGGGGTCACGTGACCCACCCCTGGGGGGCTCTCGTGACGCACCCCTGAGGAGTCACGTGACCCACCCCTGGGGGGTCTCGTGACCCACCACTGAGGGGTCACGTGACCCACACCTGCGGGGTCACGTGACCCACCCCTGGGGGGCTCTCGTGACCCACCCCTGAGGGGTCACGTGACCCACCCCTGGGGGGCTCTCGTGACCCACCCCTGAGGGGTCACGTGACCCACCCTTGCGGGGTCTCGTGGCCCACCCTTGGGAGGTCACCTGTCCCACCCTGGAGGGGTCAGGTGACCCGCCCTTGAGAGGTCACAGCAGTTTCACAGGGTCCCTGCGCACCTGTCAGTGGAAACAGAAGCCCTCCCTGCCACTCAGAGGACCGCGCGATTTCCCCTAGGCCACACTGCCCAGCAGCACTCTCAGCCCCGCACAGACAGTGTGCTAAGGACAGACTTGGATACCGGGGCCCTGGGCGGGGGATTTTCCATGGAACTCTCTAAGGGCCCGGTGCCCTGTGTCGCCCGGGAGTGCCCATGCCCTTCCTTGACCCCGCAGGACACATGCATCCAGCAATAAGCAGCCGTCTGCCTCCACGGGGCTCAAACACCTGGGCCCGGTGTGCGGGCACCAGGCGTACGTGGAGGCAAACCCCCAGACCCCTCTGGCCGGAACCCACCACTGCGAAGATACCCCTTTTCTTCCATCCGTAAAGAGGCCCTCCCTGGGGAGTGGAGGAACATGGGGAGGCCCCCAGGAGATGGCTTTTCTCCGAGCCGCGGCTGGCTCCTTTCAGGCCTATACGTGGGCCGCGCATGCGCACTCAGGCTCCCAAGCACACCCCTTCCTCGGCTCACCTGACCCGCCCTTTAGAGGTCACAGCAGTTCCACAGGGTCCCTGGGCACCTGTCCGTGGACACAGGAGCCCTCCCTGCCACCTAAAGGACCACGCGATTTCCGCTGGGGAACACTGCCCAGAAGCACTCCCAGCCTCGCACAGACACTGTGCGCAGGATAGACTTGTGGACCAGGGGCCTGGGCGGGGAATTTTCCAGGGAACTCTCTAAAGGCCAGGTGCCCTCTGTCGCCCTGGGAGTGCCCACGCCATCCCTTAACCCTGCAGGACACTATCATCCAGCAATAAGCAGCCCTCTGCCTCCACGGGGCTCAAACACCTGGGCCCGTTGTGCGAGCACCTGGCGTTCCTGCAGGCAAACCCGCAGACCCCTCTGGCCCGAACCCACCACTGCGAACATCCCCCTTTTCTTCCAACCGTAAAGGGGTCCTCCTTGAGGAGTGGAGGAACATGGGGAGGCCCCCAGTAGATGGCTTTTCTCCGAGCCGCGGCTGGCTCCTTTCGGGCCTATACGTGGGCCGCGCGTGCGCACTCAGGCTCCCCACAACAGGCCTCCCTCGGGTCACGGGACCCACCCTTGAGGTGTCTCCTGACCCACCCTTGAGGGGTCACGTGACCCACCCCCGAGGGGTCACGTGACCCACAACGGAGGGGTCACGTGACCCCCCCTGTGGGGTCTCGTGACGCACCCCTGAGGGGTCACGTGACCCACCCCTGGGGGGCTCTCGTGACGCACCCCTGAGGGGTCACGTGACCCACCCCTGGGGGGTCTCGTGACCCACCCCTAAGGGGTCACGTGACCCACACCTGCGGGGTCACGTGACCCACCCCTGGGGGGCTCTCGTGACCCACCCCTGAGGGGTCACGTGACCCACCCCTGGGGGGCTCTCGTGACCCACCCCTGAGGGGTCACGTGACCCACCCTTGCGGGGTCTCGTGGCCCACCCTTGGGAGGTCACCTGTCCCACCCTGGAGGGGTCAGGTGACCCGCCCTTGAGAGGTCACAGCAGTTTCACAGGGTCCCTGCGCACCTGTCAGTGGAAACAGAAGCCCTCCCTGCCACTCAGAGGACCGCGCGATTTCCCCTAGGCCACACTGCCCAGCAGCACTCTCAGCCCCGCACAGACAGTGTGCTAAGGACAGACTTGGATACCGGGGCCCTGGGCGGGGGATTTTCCATGGAACTCTCTAAGGGCCCGGTGCCCTGTGTCGCCCGGGAGTGCCCATGCCCTTCCTTGACCCCGCAGGACACATGCATCCACCAATAAGCAGCCGTCTGCCTCCACGGGGCTCAAACACCTGGGCCCGGTGTGCGGGCACCTGGCGTACGTGGAGGCAAACCCCCAGACCCCTCTGGCCGGAACCCACCACTGCGAAGATCCCCCTTTTCTTCCATCCGTAAAGAGGCCCTCCCTGGGGAGTGGAGGAACATGGGGAGGCCCCCAGGAGATGGCTTTTCTCCGAGCCGCGGCTGGCTCCTTTCAGGCCTATACGTGGGCCGCGCATGCGCACTCAGGCTCCCAAGCACACCCCTTCCTCGGCTCACCTGACCCGCCCTTTAGAGGTCACAGCAGTTCCACAGGGTCCCTGGGCACCTGTCCGTGGACACAGGAGCCCTCCCTGCCACCTAAAGGACCACGCGATTTCCGCTGGGGAACACTGCCCAGAAGCACTCCCAGCCTCGCACAGACACTGTGCGCAGGATAGACTTGTGGACCAGGGGCCTGGGCGGGGAATTTTCCAGGGAACTCTCTAAAGGCCAGGTGCCCTCTGTCGCCCTGGGAGTGCCCACGCCATCCCTTAACCCTGCAGGACACTATCATCCAGCAATAAGCAGCCCTCTGCCTCCACGGGGCTCAAACACCTGGGCCCGTTGTGCGAGCACCTGGCGTTCCTGCAGGCAAACCCGCAGACCCCTCTGGCCCGAACCCACCACTGCGAAGATCCCCCTTTTCTTCCATCCGTATAGGGGTCCTCCTTGAGGAGTGGAGGAACATGGGGAGGCCCCCAGGAGATGGCTTTTCTCCGAGCCGCGGCTGGCTCCTTTCGGGCCTATACGTGGGCCGCGCGTGCGCACTCTGGCTCCCCACAACAGGCCTCCCTCGGGTCACGAGACCCACCCTTGAGGTGTCTCCTGACCCACCCTTGAGGGGTCACGTGACCCACCCCCGAGGGGTCACGTGACCCACAACGGAGGGGTCACGTGACCCCCCCTGTGGGGTCTCGTGACGCACCCCTGAGGGGTCACGTGACCCACCCCTGGGGGGCTCTCGTGACGCACCCCTGAGGAGTCACGTGACCCACCCCTGGGGGGTCTCGTGACCCACCACTGAGGGGTCACGTGACCCACACCTGCGGGGTCACGTGACCCACCCCTGGGGGGCTCTCGTGACCCACCCCTGAGGGGTCACGTGACCCACCCCTGGGGGGCTCTCGTGACCCACCCCTGAGGGGTCACGTGACCCACCCTTGCGGGGTCTCGTGGCCCACCCTTGGGAGGTCACCTGTCCCACCCTGGAGGGGTCAGGTGACCCGCCCTTGAGAGGTCACAGCAGTTTCACAGGGTCCCTGCGCACCTGTCAGTGGAAACAGAAGCCCTCCCTGCCACTCAGAGGACCGCGCGATTTCCCCTAGGCCACACTGCCCAGCAGCACTCTCAGCCCCGCACAGACAGTGTGCTAAGGACAGACTTGGATACCGGGGCCCTGGGCGGGGGATTTTCCATGGAACTCTCTAAGGGCCCGGTGCCCTGTGTCGCCCGGGAGTGCCCATGCCCTTCCTTGACCCCGCAGGACACATGCATCCAGCAATAAGCAGCCGTCTGCCTCCACGGGGCTCAAACACCTGGGCCCGGTGTGCGGGCACCAGGCGTACGTGGAGGCAAACCCCCAGACCCCTCTGGCCGGAACCCACCACTGCGAAGATACCCCTTTTCTTCCATCCGTAAAGAGGCCCTCCCTGGGGAGTGGAGGAACATGGGGAGGCCCCCAGGAGATGGCTTTTCTCCGAGCCGCGGCTGGCTCCTTTCAGGCCTATACGTGGGCCGCGCATGCGCACTCAGGCTCCCAAGCACACCCCTTCCTCGGCTCACCTGACCCGCCCTTTAGAGGTCACAGCAGTTCCACAGGGTCCCTGGGCACCTGTCCGTGGACACAGGAGCCCTCCCTGCCACCTAAAGGACCACGCGATTTCCGCTGGGGAACACTGCCCAGAAGCACTCCCAGCCTCGCACAGACACTGTGCGCAGGATAGACTTGTGGACCAGGGGCCTGGGCGGGGAATTTTCCAGGGAACTCTCTAAAGGCCAGGTGCCCTCTGTCGCCCTGGGAGTGCCCACGCCATCCCTTAACCCTGCAGGACACTATCATCCAGCAATAAGCAGCCCTCTGCCTCCACGGGGCTCAAACACCTGGGCCCGTTGTGCGAGCACCTGGCGTTCCTGCAGGCAAACCCGCAGACCCCTCTGGCCCGAACCCACCACTGCGAACATCCCCCTTTTCTTCCAACCGTAAAGGGGTCCTCCTTGAGGAGTGGAGGAACATGGGGAGGCCCCCAGTAGATGGCTTTTCTCCGAGCCGCGGCTGGCTCCTTTCGGGCCTATACGTGGGCCGCGCGTGCGCACTCAGGCTCCCCACAACAGGCCTCCCTCGGGTCACGGGACCCACCCTTGAGGTGTCTCCTGACCCACCCTTGAGGGGTCACGTGACCCACCCCCGAGGGGTCACGTGACCCACAACGGAGGGGTCACGTGACCCCCCCTGTGGGGTCTCGTGACGCACCCCTGAGGGGTCACGTGACCCACCCCTGGGGGGCTCTCGTGACGCACCCCTGAGGGGTCACGTGACCCACCCCTGGGGGGTCTCGTGACCCACACCTGCGGGGTCACGTGACCCACCCCTGGGGGGCTCTCGTGACCCACCCCTGAGGGGTCACGTGACCCACCCCTGGGGGGCTCTCGTGACCCACCCCTGAGGGGTCACGTGACCCACCCTTGCGGGGTCTCGTGGCCCACCCTTGGGAGGTCACCTGTCCCACCCTGGAGGGGTCAGGTGACCCGCCCTTGAGAGGTCACAGCAGTTTCACAGGGTCCCTGCGCACCTGTCAGTGGAAACAGAAGCCCTCCCTGCCACTCAGAGGACCGCGCGATTTCCCCTAGGCCACACTGCCCAGCAGCACTCTCAGCCCCGCACAGACAGTGTGCTAAGGACAGACTTGGATACCGGGGCCCTGGGCGGGGGATTTTCCATGGAACTCTCTAAGGGCCCGGTGCCCTGTGTCGCCCGGGAGTGCCCATGCCCTTCCTTGACCCCGCAGGACACATGCATCCACCAATAAGCAGCCGTCTGCCTCCACGGGGCTCAAACACCTGGGCCCGGTGTGCGGGCACCTGGCGTACGTGGAGGCAAACCCCCAGACCCCTCTGGCCGGAACCCACCACTGCGAAGATCCCCCTTTTCTTCCATCCGTAAAGAGGCCCTCCCTGGGGAGTGGAGGAACATGGGGAGGCCCCCAGGAGATGGCTTTTCTCCGAGCCGCGGCTGGCTCCTTTCAGGCCTATACGTGGGCCGCGCATGCGCACTCAGGCTCCCAAGCACACCCCTTCCTCGGCTCACCTGACCCGCCCTTTAGAGGTCACAGCAGTTCCACAGGGTCCCTGGGCACCTGTCCGTGGACACAGGAGCCCTCCCTGCCACCTAAAGGACCACGCGATTTCCGCTGGGGAACACTGCCCAGAAGCACTCCCAGCCTCGCACAGACACTGTGCGCAGGATAGACTTGTGGACCAGGGGCCTGGGCGGGGAATTTTCCAGGGAACTCTCTAAAGGCCAGGTGCCCTCTGTCGCCCTGGGAGTGCCCACGCCATCCCTTAACCCTGCAGGACACTATCATCCAGCAATAAGCAGCCCTCTGCCTCCACGGGGCTCAAACACCTGGGCCCGTTGTGCGAGCACCTGGCGTTCCTGCAGGCAAACCCGCAGACCCCTCTGGCCCGAACCCACCACTGCGAACATCCCCCTTTTCTTCCAACCGTAAAGGGGTCCTCCTTGAGGAGTGGAGGAACATGGGGAGGCCCCCAGTAGATGGCTTTTCTCCGAGCCGCGGCTGGCTCCTTTCGGGCCTATACGTGGGCCGCGCGTGCGCACTCAGGCTCCCCACAACAGGCCTCCCTCGGGTCACGAGACCCACCCTTGAGGTGTCTCCTGACCCACCCTTGAGGGGTCACGTGACCCACCCCCGAGGGGTCACGTGACCCACAACGGAGGGGTCACGTGACCCCCCCTGTGGGGTCTCGTGACGCACCCCTGAGGGGTCACGTGACCCACCCCTGGGGGGCTCTCGTGACGCACCCCTGAGGGGTCACGTGACCCACCCCTGGGGGGTCTCGTGACCCACCCCTGAGGGGTCACGTGACCCACACCTGCGGGGTCACGTGACCCACCCCTGGGGGGCTCTCGTGACCCACCCCTGAGGGGTCACGTGACCCACCCCTGGGGGGCTCTCGTGACCCACCCCTGAGGGGTCACGTGACCCACCCTTGCGGGGTCTCGTGGCCCACCCTTGGGAGGTCACCTGTCCCACCCTGGAGGGGTCAGGTGACCCGCCCTTGAGAGGTCACAGCAGTTTCACAGGGTCCCTGCGCACCTGTCAGTGGAAACAGAAGCCCTCCCTGCCACTCAGAGGACCGCGCGATTTCCCCTAGGCCACACTGCCCAGCAGCACTCTCAGCCCCGCACAGACAGTGTGCTAAGGACAGACTTGGATACCGGGGCCCTGGGCGGGGGATTTTCCATGGAACTCTCTAAGGGCCCGGTGCCCTGTGTCGCCCGGGAGTGCCCATGCCCTTCCTTGACCCCGCAGGACACATGCATCCACCAATAAGCAGCCGTCTGCCTCCACGGGGCTCAAACACCTGGGCCCGGTGTGCAGGCACCTGGCGTACGTGGAGGCAAACCCCCAGACCCCTCTGGCCGGAACCCACCACTGCGAAGATCCCCCTTTTCTTCCATCCGTAAAGAGGCCCTCCCTGGGGAGTGGAGGAACATGGGGAGGCCCCCAGGAGATGGCTTTTCTCCGAGCCGCGGCTGGCTCCTTTCAGGCCTATACGTGGGCCGCGCATGCGCACTCAGGCTCCCAAGCACACCCCTTCCTCGGCTCACCTGACCCGCCCTTTAGAGGTCACAGCAGTTCCACAGGGTCCCTGGGCACCTGTCCGTGGACACAGGAGCCCTCCCTGCCACCTAAAGGACCACGCGATTTCCGCTGGGGAACACTGCCCAGAAGCACTCCCAGCCTCGCACAGACACTGTGCGCAGGATAGACTTGTGGACCAGGGGCCTGGGCGGGGAATTTTCCAGGGAACTCTCTAAAGGCCAGGTGCCCTCTGTCGCCCTGGGAGTGCCCACGCCATCCCTTAACCCTGCAGGACACTATCATCCAGCAATAAGCAGCCCTCTGCCTCCACGGGGCTCAAACACCTGGGCCCGTTGTGCGAGCACCTGGCGTTCCTGCAGGCAAACCCGCAGACCCCTCTGGCCCGAACCCACCACTGCGAACATCCCCCTTTTCTTCCAACCGTAAAGGGGTCCTCCTTGAGGAGTGGAGGAACATGGGGAGGCCCCCAGTAGATGGCATTTCTCCGAGCCGCGGCTGGCTCCTTTCGGGCCTATACGTGGGCCGCGCGTGCGCACTCAGGCTCCCCACAACAGGCCTCCCTCGGGTCACGGGACCCACCCTTGAGGTGTCTCCTGACCCACCCTTGAGGGGTCACGTGACCCACCCCCGAGGGGTCACGTGACCCACAACGGAGGGGTCACGTGACCCCCCCTGTGGGGTCTCGTGACGCACCCCTGAGGGGTCACGTGACCCACCCCTGGGGGGCTCTCGTGACGCACCCCTGAGGGGTCACGTGACCCACACCTGGGGGGTCTCGTGACCCACCCCTGAGGGGTCACGTGACCCACACCTGCGGGGTCACGTGACCCACCCCTGGGGGGCTCTCGTGACCCACCCTTTTGGGGTCACGTGACCCACCCTTGCGGGGTCTCGTGGCCCACCCTTGGGAGGTCACCTGTCCCACCCTGGAGGGGTCAGGTGACCCGCCCTTGAGAGGTCACAGCAGTTTCACAGGGTCCCTGCGCACCTGTCAGTAGAAACAGAAGCCCTCCCTGCCACTCAGAGGACCGCGCGATTTCCCCTAGGCCACACTGCCCAGCAGCACTCTCAGCCCCGCACAGACAGTGTGCTAAGGACAGACTTGGATACCGGGGCCCTGGGCGGGGGATTTTCCATGGAACTCTCTAAGGGCCCGGTGCCCTGTGTCGCCCGGGAGTGCCCATGCCCTTCCTTGACCCCGCAGGACACTTGCATCCAGCAATAAGCAGCCGTCTGCCTCCACGGGGCTCAAACACCTGGGCCCGGTGTGCGGGCACCTGGCGTACGTGGAGGCAAACCCCCAGACCCCTCTGGCCGGAACCCACCACTGCGAAGATCCCCCTTTTCTTCCATCCGTAAAGAGGCCCTCCCTGGGGAGTGGAGGAACATGGGGAGGCCCCCAGGAGATGGCTTTTCTCCGAGCCGCGGCTGGCTCCTTTCAGGCCTATACGTGGGCCGCGCATGCGCACTCAGGCTCCCAAGCACACCCCTTCCTCGGCTCACCTGACCCGCCCTTTAGAGGTCACAGCAGTTCCACAGGGTCCCTGGGCACCTGTCCGTGGACACAGGAGCCCTCCCTGCCACCTAAAGGACCACGCGATTTCCGCTGGGGAACACTGCCCAGAAGCACTCCCAGCCTCGCACAGACACTGTGCGCAGGATAGACTTGTGGACCAGGGGCCTGGGCGGGGAATTTTCCAGGGAACTCTCTAAAGGCCAGGTGCCCTCTGTCGCCCTGGGAGTGCCCACGCCATCCCTTAACCCTGCAGGACACTATCATCCAGCAATAAGCAGCCCTCTGCCTCCACGGGGCTCAAACACCTGGGCCCGTTGTGCGAGCACCTGGCGTTCCTGCAGGCAAACCCGCAGACCCCTCTGGCCCGAACCCACCACTGCGAAGATCCCCCTTTTCTTCCATCCGTAAAGGGGTCCTCCTTGAGGAGTGGAGGAACATGGGGAGGCCCCCAGGAGATGGCTTTTCTCCGAGCCGCGGCTGGCTCCTTTCGGGCCTATACGTGGGCCGCGCGTGCGCACTCTGGCTCCCCACAACAGGCCTCCCTCGGGTCACGGGACCCACCCTTGAGGTGTCTCCTGACCCACCCTTGAGGGGTCACGTGACCCACCCCCGAGGGGTCACGTGACCCACAACGGAGGGGTCACGTGACCCCCCCTGTGGGGTCTCGTGACCCACCCCTGAGGGGTCACGTGACCCACCCCTGGGGGGCTCTCGTGACGCACCCCTGTGGGGTCACGTGACCCACCCCTGGGGGGTCTCGTGACCCACCACTGAGGGGTCACGTGACCCACACCTGCGGGGTCACGTGACCCACCCCTGGGGGGCTCTCGTGACCCACCCCTGAGGGGTCACGTGACCCACCCCTGGGGGGCTCTCGTGACCCACCCCTGAGGGGTCACGTGACCCACCCTTGCGGGGTCTCGTGGCCCACCCTTGGGAGGTCACCTGTCCCACCCTGGAGGGGTCAGGTGACCCGCCCTTGAGAGGTCACAGCAGTTTCACAGGGTCCCTGCGCACCTGTCAGTGGAAACAGAAGCCCTCCCTGCCACTCAGAGGACCGCGCGATTTCCCCTAGGCCACACTGCCCAGCAGCACTCTCAGCCCCGCACAGACAGTGTGCTAAGGACAGACTTGGATACCGGGGCCCTGGGCGGGGGATTTTCCATGGAACTCTCTAAGGGCCCGGTGCCCTGTGTCGCCCGGGAGTGCCCATGCCCTTCCTTGACCCCGCAGGACACATGCATCCAGCAATAAGCAGCCGTCTGCCTCCACGGGGCTCAAACACCTGGGCCCGGTGTGCGGGCACCTGGCGTACGTGGAGGCAAACCCCCAGACCCCTCTGGCCGGAACCCACCACTGCGAAGATCCCCCTTTTCTTCCATCCGTAAAGAGGCCCTCCCTGGGGAGTGGAGGAACATGGGGAGGCCCCCAGGAGATGGCTTTTCTCCGAGCCGCGGCTGGCTCCTTTCAGGCCTATACGTGGGCCGCGCATGCGCACTCAGGCTCCCAAGCACACCCCTTCCTCGGCTCACCTGACCCGCCCTTTAGAGGTCACAGCAGTTCCACAGGGTCCCTGGGCACCTGTCCGTGGACACAGGAGCCCTCCCTGCCACCTAAAGGACCACGCGATTTCCGCTGGGGAACACTGCCCAGAAGCACTCCCAGCCTCGCACAGACACTGTGCGCAGGATAGACTTGTGGACCAGGGGCCTGGGCGGGGAATTTTCCAGGGAACTCTCTAAAGGCCAGGTGCCCTCTGTCGCCCTGGGAGTGCCCACGCCATCCCTTAACCCTGCAGGACACTATCATCCAGCAATAAGCAGCCCTCTGCCTCCACGGGGCTCAAACACCTGGGCCCGTTGTGCGAGCACCTGGCGTTCCTGCAGGCAAACCCGCAGACCCCTCTGGCCCGAACCCACCACTGCGAAGATCCCCCTTTTCTTCCATCCGTAAAGGGGTCCTCCTTGAGGAGTGGAGGAACATGGGGAGGCCCCCAGTAGATGGCTTTTCTCCGAGCCGCGGCTGGCTCCTTTCGGGCCTATACGTGGGCCGCGCGTGCGCACTCAGGCTCCCCACAACAGGCCTCCCTCGGGTCACGGGACCCACCCTTGAGGTGTCTCCTGACCCACCCTTGAGGGGTCACGTGACCCACCCCCGAGGGGTCACGTGACCCACAACGGAGGGGTCACGTGACCCCCCCTGTGGGGTCTCGTGACGCACCCCTGAGGGGTCACGTGACCCACCCCTGGGGGGCTCTCGTGACGCACCCCTGAGGGGTCACGTGACCCACACCTGGGGGGTCTCGTGACCCACCCCTGAGGGATCACGTGACCCACACCTGCGGGGTCACGTGACCCACCCCTGGGGGGCTCTCGTGACCCACCCTTTTGGGGTCACGTGACCCACCCTTGCGGGGTCTCGTGGCCCACCCTTGGGAGGTCACCTGTCCCACCCTGGAGGGGTCAGGTGACCCGCCCTTGAGAGGTCACAGCAGTTTCACAGGGTCCCTGCGCACCTGTCAGTGGAAACAGAAGCCCTCCCTGCCACTCAGAGGACCGCGCGATTTCCCCTAGGCCACACTGCCCAGCAGCACTCTCTGCCCCGCACAGACAGTGTGCTAAGGACAGACTTGGATACCGGGGCCCTGGGCGGGGGATTTTCCATGGAACTCTCTAAGGGCCCGGTGCCCTGTGTCGCCCGGGAGTGCCCATGCCCTTCCTTGACCCCGCAGGACACATGCATCCACCAATAAGCAGCCGTCTGCCTCCACGGGGCTCAAACACCTGGGCCCGGTGTGCGGGCACCTGGCGTACGTGGAGGCAAACCCCCAGACCCCTCTGGCCGGAACCCACCACTGCGAAGATCCCCCTTTTCTTCCATCCGTAAAGAGGCCCTCCCTGGGGAGTGGAGGAACATGGGGAGGCCCCCAGGAGATGGCTTTTCTCCGAGCCGCGGCTGGCTCCTTTCAGGCCTATACGTGGGCCGCGCATGCGCACTCAGGCTCCCAAGCACACCCCTTCCTCGGCTCACCTGACCCGCCCTTTAGAGGTCACAGCAGTTCCACAGGGTCCCTGGGCACCTGTCCGTGGACACAGGAGCCCTCCCTGCCACCTAAAGGACCACGCGATTTCCGCTGGGGAACACTGCCCAGAAGCACTCCCAGCCTCGCACAGACACTGTGCGCAGGATAGACTTGTGGACCAGGGGCCTGGGCGGGGAATTTTCCAGGGAACTCTCTAAAGGCCAGGTGCCCTCTGTCGCCCTGGGAGTGCCCACGCCATCCCTTAACCCTGCAGGACACTATCATCCAGCAATAAGCAGCCCTCTGCCTCCACGGGGCTCAAACACCTGGGCCCGTTGTGCGAGCACCTGGCGTTCCTGCAGGCAAACCCGCAGACCCCTCTGGCCCGAACCCACCACTGCGAAGATCCCCCTTTTCTTCCATCCGTATAGGGGTCCTCCTTGAGGAGTGGAGGAACATGGGGAGGCCCCCAGGAGATGGCTTTTCTCCGAGCCGCGGCTGGCTCCTTTCGGGCCTATACGTGGGCCGCGCGTGCGCACTCTGGCTCCCCACAACAGGCCTCCCTCGGGTCACGGGACCCACCCTTGAGGTGTCTCCTGACCCACCCTTGAGGGGTCACGTGACCCACCCCCGAGGGGTCACGTGACCCACAACGGAGGGGTCACGTGACCCCCCCTGTGGGGTCTCGTGACCCACCCCTGAGGGGTCACGTGACCCACCCCTGGGGGGCTCTCGTGACGCAACCCTGTGGGGTCACGTGACCCACCCCTGGGGGGTCTCGTGACCCACCACTGAGGGGTCACGTGACCCACACCTGCGGGGTCACGTGACCCACCCCTGGGGGGCTCTCGTGACCCACCCCTGAGGGGTCACGTGACCCACCCCTGGGGGGCTCTCGTGACCCACCCCTGAGGGGTCACGTGACCCACCCTTGCGGGGTCTCGTGGCCCACCCTTGGGAGGTCACCTGTCCCACCCTGGAGGGGTCAGGTGACCCGCCCTTGAGAGGTCACAGCAGTTTCACAGGGTCCCTGCGCACCTGTCAGTGGAAACAGAAGCCCTCCCTGCCACTCAGAGGACCGCGCGATTTCCCCTAGGCCACACTGCCCAGCAGCACTCTCAGCCCCGCACAGACAGTGTGCTAAGGACAGACTTGGATACCGGGGCCCTGGGCGGGGGATTTTCCATGGAACTCTCTAAGGGCCCGGTGCCCTGTGTCGCCCGGGAGTGCCCATGCCCTTCCTTGACCCCGCAGGACACATGCATCCAGCAATAAGCAGCCGTCTGCCTCCACGGGGCTCAAACACCTGGGCCCGGTGTGCGGGCACCTGGCGTACGTGGAGGCAAACCCCCAGACCCCTCTGGCCGGAACCCACCACTGCGAAGATCCCCCTTTTCTTCCATCCGTAAAGAGGCCCTCCCTGGGGAGTGGAGGAACATGGGGAGGCCCCCAGGAGATGGCTTTTCTCCGAGCCGCGGCTGGCTCCTTTCAGGCCTATACGTGGGCCGCGCATGCGCACTCAGGCTCCCAAGCACACCCCTTCCTCGGCTCACCTGACCCGCCCTTTAGAGGTCACAGCAGTTCCACAGGGTCCCTGGGCACCTGTCCGTGGACACAGGAGCCCTCCCTGCCACCTAAAGGACCACGCGATTTCCGCTGGGGAACACTGCCCAGAAGCACTCCCAGCCTCGCACAGACACTGTGCGCAGGATAGACTTGTGGACCAGGGGCCTGGGCGGGGAATTTTCCAGGGAACTCTCTAAAGGCCAGGTGCCCTCTGTCGCCCTGGGAGTGCCCACGCCATCCCTTAACCCTGCAGGACACTATCATCCAGCAATAAGCAGCCCTCTGCCTCCACGGGGCTCAAACACCTGGGCCCGTTGTGCGAGCACCTGGCGTTCCTGCAGGCAAACCCGCAGACCCCTCTGGCCCGAACCCACCACTGCGAAGATCCCCCTTTTCTTCCATCCGTAAAGGGGTCCTCCTTGAGGAGTGGAGGAACATGGGGAGGCCCCCAGTAGATGGCTTTTCTCCGAGCCGCGGCTGGCTCCTTTCGGGCCTATACGTGGGCCGAGCGTGCGCACTCAGGCTCCCCACAACAGGCCTCCCTCGGGTCACGGGACCCACCCTTGAGGTGTCTCCTGACCCACCCTTGAGGGGTCACGTGACCCACCCCCGAGGGGTCACGTGACCCACAACGGAGGGGTCACGTGACCCCCCCTGTGGGGTCTCGTGACGCACCCCTGAGGGGTCACGTGACCCACCCCTGGGGGGCTCTCGTGACGCACCCCTGAGGGGTCACGTGACCCACACCTGGGGGGTCTCGTGACCCACCCCTGAGGGGTCACGTGACCCACACCTGCGGGGTCACGTGACCCACCCCTGGGGGGCTCTCCTGACCCACCCTTTTGGGGTCACGTGACCCACCCTTGCGGGGTCTCGTGGCCCACCCTTGGGAGGTCACCTGTCCCACCCTGGAGGGGTCAGGTGACCCGCCCTTGAGAGGTCACAGCAGTTTCACAGGGTCCCTGCGCACCTGTCAGTGGAAACAGAAGCCCTCCCTGCCACTCAGAGGACCGCGCGATTTCCCCTAGGCCACACTGCCCAGCAGCACTCTCAGCCCCGCACAGACAGTGTGCTAAGGACAGACTTGGATACCGGGGCCCTGGGCGGGGGATTTTCCATGGAACTCTCTAAGGGCCCGGTGCCCTGTGTCGCCCGGGAGTGCCCATGCCCTTCCTTGACCCCGCAGGACACATGCATCCAGCAATAAGCAGCCGTCTGCCTCCACGGGGCTCAAACACCTGGGCCCGGTGTGCGGGCACCTGGCGTACGTGGAGGCAAACCCCCAGACCCCTCTGGCCGGAACCCACCACTGCGAAGATCCCCCTTTTCTTCCATCCGTAAAGAGGCCCTCCCTGGGGAGTGGAGGAACATGGGGAGGCCCCCAGGAGATGGCTTTTCTCCGAGCCGCGGCTGGCTCCTTTCAGGCCTATACGTGGGCCGCGCATGCGCACTCAGGCTCCCAAGCACACCCCTTCCTCGGCTCACCTGACCCGCCCTTTAGAGGTCACAGCAGTTCCACAGGGTCCCTGGGCACCTGTCCGTGGACACAGGAGCCCTCCCTGCCACCTAAAGGACCACGCGATTTCCGCTGGGGAACACTCCCCAGAAGCACTCCCAGCCTCGCACAGACACTGTGCGCAGGATAGACTTGTGGACCAGGGGCCTGGGCGGGGAATTTTCCAGGGAACTCTCTAAAGGCCAGGTGCCCTCTGTCGCCCTGGGAGTGCCCACGCCATCCCTTAACCCTGCAGGACACTATCATCCAGCAATAAGCAGCCCTCTGCCTCCACGGGGCTCAAACACCTGGGCCCGTTGTGCGAGCACCTGGCGTTCCTGCAGGCAAACCCGCAGACCCCTCTGGCCCGAACCCACCACTGCGAAGATCCCCCTTTTCTTCCATCCGTATAGGGGTCCTCCTTGAGGAGTGGAGGAACATGGGGAGGCCCCCAGGAGATGGCTTTTCTCCGAGCCGCGGCTGGCTCCTTTCGGGCCTATACGTGGGCCGCGCGTGCGCACTCTGGCTCCCCACAACAGGCCTCCCTCGGGTCACGGGACCCACCCTTGAGGTGTCTCCTGACCCACCCTTGAGGGGTCACGTGACCCACCCCCGAGGGGTCACGTGACCCACAACGGAGGGGTCACGTGACCCCCCCTGTGGGGTCTCGTGACGCACCCCTGAGGGGTCACGTGACCCACCCCTGGGGGGCTCTCGTGACGCACCCCTGAGGGGTCACGTGACCCACCCCTGGGGGGTCTCGTGACCCACCACTGAGGGGTCACGTGACCCACACCTGCGGGGTCACGTGACCCACCCCTGGGGGGCTCTCGTGACCCACCCTTTTGGGGTCACGTGACCCACCCTTGCGGGGTCTCGTGGCCCACCCTTGGGAGGTCACCTGTCCCACCCTGGAGGGGTCAGGTGACCCGCCCTTGAGAGGTCACAGCAGTTTCACAGGGTCCCTGCGCACCTGTCAGTGGAAACAGAAGCCCTCCCTGCCACTCAGAGGACCGCGCGATTTCCCCTAGGCCACACTGCCCAGCAGCACTCTCAGCCCCGCACAGACAGTGTGCTAAGGACAGACTTGGATACCGGGGCCCTGGGCGGGGGATTTTCCATGGAACTCTCTAAGGGCCCGGTGCCCTGTGTCGCCCGGGAGTGCCCATGCCCTTCCTTGACCCCGCAGGACACTTGCATCCAGCAATAAGCAGCCGTCTGCCTCCACGGGGCTCAAACACCTGGGCCCGGTGTGCGGGCACCTGGCGTACGTGGAGGCAAACCCCCAGACCCCTCTGGCCGGAACCCACCACTGCGAAGATCCCCCTTTTCTTCCATCGGTAAAGAGGCCCTCCCTGGGGAGTGGAGGAACATGGGGAGGCCCCCAGGAGATGGCTTTTCTCCGAGCCGCGGCTGGCTCCTTTCAGGCCTATACGTGGGCCGCGCATGCGCACTCAGGCTCCCAAGCACACCCCTTCCTCGGCTCACCTGACCCGCCCTTTAGAGGTCACAGCAGTTCCACAGGGTCCCTGGGCACCTGTCCGTGGACACAGGAGCCCTCCCTGCCACCTAAAGGACCACGCGATTTCCGCTGGGGAACACTGCCCAGAAGCACTCCCAGCCTCGCACAGACACTGTGCGCAGGATAGACTTGTGGACCAGGGGCCTGGGCGGGGAATTTTCCAGGGAACTCTCTAAAGGCCAGGTGCCCTCTGTCGCCCTGGGAGTGCCCACGCCATCCCTTAACCCTGCAGGACACTATCATCCAGCAATAAGCAGCCCTCTGCCTCCACGGGGCTCAAACACCTGGGCCCGTTGTGCGAGCACCTGGCGTTCCTGCAGGCAAACCCGCAGACCCCTCTGGCCCGAACCCACCACTGCGAAGATCCCCCTTTTCTTCCATCCGTATAGGGGTCCTCCTTGAGGAGTGGAGGAACATGGGGAGGCCCCCAGGAGATGGCTTTTCTCCGAGCCGCGGCTGGCTCCTTTCGGGCCTATACGTGGGCCGCGCGTGCGCACTCAGGCTCCCCACAACAGGCCTCCCTCGGGTCACGGGACCCACCCTTGAGGTGTCTCCTGACCCACCCTTGAGGGGTCACGTGACCCACCCCCGAGGGGTCACGTGACCCACAACGGAGGGGTCACGTGACCCCCCCTTTGGGGTCTCGTGACGCACCCCTGAGGGGTCAGGTGACCCACCCCTGGGGGGCTCTCGTGACGCACCCCTGAGGGGTCACGTGACCCACCCCTGGGGGGCTCTCGTGACCCACCCCTGAGGGGTCACGTGACCCACCCTTGCGGGGTCTCGTGGCCCACCCTTGTGAGGTCACCTGTCCCACCCTGGAGGGGTCAGGTGACCCGCCCTTGAGAGGTCACAGCAGTTTCACAGGGTCCCTGCGCACCTGTCAGTGGAAACAGAAGCCCTCCCTGCCACTCAGAGGACCGCGCGATTTCCCCTAGGCCACACTGCCCAGCAGCACTCTCAGCCCCGCACAGACAGTGTGCTAAGGACAGACTTGGATACCGGGGCCCTGGGCGGGGGATTTTCCATGGAACTCTCTAAGGGCCCGGTGCCCTGTGTCGCCCGGGAGTGCCCATGCCCTTCCTTGACCCCGCAGGACACTTGCATCCAGCAATAAGCAGCCGTCTGCCTCCACGGGGCTCAAACACCTGGGCCCGGTGTGCGGGCACCTGGCGTACGTGGAGGCAAACCCCCAGACCCCTCTGGCCGGAACCCACCACTGCGAAGATACCCCTTTTCTTCCATCCGTAAAGAGGCCCTCCCTGGGGAGTGGAGGAACATGGGGAGGCCCCCAGGAGATGGCTTTTCTCCGAGCCGCGGCTGGCTCCTTTCAGGCCTACACGTGGGCCGCGCATGCGCACTCAGGCTCCCAAGCACACCCCTTCCTCGGCTCACCTGACCCGCCCTTTAGAGGTCACAGCAGTTCCACAGGGTCCCTGGGCACCTGTCCGTGGACACAGGAGCCCTCCCTGCCACCTAAAGGACCACGCGATTTCCGCTGGGGAACACTGCCCAGAAGCACTCCCAGCCTCGCACAGACACTGTGCGCAGGATAGACTTGTGGACCAGGGGCCTGGGCGGGGAATTTTCCAGGGAACTCTCTAAAGGCCAGGTGCCCTCTGTCGCCCTGGGAGTGCCCACGCCATCCCTTAACCCTGCAGGACACTATCATCCAGCAATAAGCAGCCCTCTGCCTCCACGGGGCTCAAACACCTGGGCCCGTTGTGCGAGCACCTGGCGTTCCTGCAGGCAAACCCGCAGACCCCTCTGGCCCGAACCCACCACTGCGAAGATCCCCCTTTTCTTCCATCCGTAAAGGGGTCCTCCTTGAGGAGTGGAGGAACATGGGGAGGCCCCCAGGAGATGGCCTTTCTCCGAGCCGCGGCTGGCTCCTTTCGGGCCTATACGTGGGCCGCGCGTGCGCACTCTGGCTCCCCACAACAGGCCTCCCTCGGGTCACGGGACCCACCCTTGAGGTGTCTCCTGACCCACCCTTGAGGGGTCACGTGACCCACCCCCGAGGGGTCACGTGACCCACAACGGAGGGGTCACGTGACCCCCCTGTGGGGTCTCGTGACGCACCCCTGAGGGGTCACGTGACCCACCCCTGTGGGGCTCTCGTGACGCACCCCTGAGGGGTCACGTGACCCACCCCTGGGGGGTCTCGTGACCCACCCCTGAGGGGTCACGTGTCCCACACCTGCGGGGTCACGTGACCCACCCCTGGGGGGCTCTCGTGACCCACCCTTTTGGGGTCACGTGACCCACCCTTGCGGGGTCTCGTGGCCCACCCTTGGGAGGTCACCTGTCCCACCCTGGAGGGGTCAGGTGACCCGCCCTTGAGAGGTCACAGCAGTTTCACAGGGTCCCTGCGCACCTGTCAGTGGAAACAGAAGCCCTCCCTGCCACTCAGAGGACCGCGCGATTTCCCCTAGGCCACACTGCCCAGCAGCACTCTCAGCCCCGCACAGACAGTGTGCTAAGGACAGACTTGGATACCGGGGCCCTGGGCGGGGGATTTTCCATGGAACTCTCTAAGGGCCCGGTGCCCTGTGTCGCCCGGGAGTGCCCATGCCCTTCCTTGACCCGCAGGACACATGCATCCACCAATAAGCAGCCGTCTGCCTCCACGGGGCTCAAACACCTGGGCCCGGTGTGCGGGCACCTGGCGTACGTGGAGGCAAACCCCCAGACCCCTCTGGCCGGAACCCACCACTGCGAAGATCCCCCTTTTCTTCCATCGGTAAAGAGGCCCTCCCTGGGGAGTGGAGGAACATGGGGAGGCCCCCAGGAGATGGCTTTTCTCCGAGCCGCGGCTGGCTCCTTTCAGGCCTATACGTGGGCCGCGCATGCGCACTCAGGCTCCCAAGCACACCCCTTCCTCGGCTCACCTGACCCGCCCTTTAGAGGTCACAGCAGTTCCACAGGGTCCCTGGGCACCTGTCCGTGGACACAGGAGCCCTCCCTGCCACCTAAAGGACCACGCGATTTCCGCTGGGGAACACTGCCCAGAAGCACTCCCAGCCTCGCACAGACACTGTGCGCAGGATAGACTTGTGGACCAGGGGCCTGGGCGGGGAATTTTCCAGGGAACTCTCTAAAGGCCAGGTGCCCTCTGTCGCCCTGGGAGTGCCCACGCCATCCCTTAACCCTGCAGGACACTATCATCCAGCAATAAGCAGCCCTCTGCCTCCACGGGGCTCAAACACCTGGGCCCGTTGTGCGAGCACCTGGCGTTCCTGCAGGCAAACCCGCAGACCCCTCTGGCCCGAACCCACCACTGCGAAGATCCCCCTTTTCTTCCATCCGTAAAGGGGTCCTCCTTGAGGAGTGGAGGAACATGGGGAGGCCCCCAGGAGATGGCCTTTCTCCGAGCCGCGGCTGGCTCCTTTCGGGCCTATACGTGGGCCCCGCGTGCGCACTCAGGCTCCCCACAACAGGCCTCCCTCGGGTCACGGGACCCACCCTTGAGGTGTCTCCTGACCCACCCTTGAGGGGTCACGTGACCCACCCCCGAGGGGTCACGTGACCCACAACGGAGGGGTCACGTGACCCCCCCCTGTGGGGTCTCGTGACGCACCCCTGAGGGGTCACGTGACCCACCCCTGGGGGGCTCTCGTGACGCACCCCTGAGGGGTCACGTGACCCACCCCTGGGGGGTCTCGTGACCCACCCCTGAGGGGTCACGTGACCCACACCTGCGGGGTCACGTGACCCACCCCTGGGGGGCTCTCGTGACCCACCCCTGAGGGGTCACGTGACCCACCCCTGGGGGGCTCTCGTGACCCACCCCTGAGGGGTCACGTGACCCACCCTTGCGGGGTCTCGTGGCCCACCCTTGGGAGGTCACCTGTCCCACCCTGGAGGGGTCAGGTGACCCGCCCTTGAGAGGTCACAGCAGTTTCACAGGGTCCCTGCGCACCTGTCAGTGGAAACAGAAGCCCTCCCTGCCACTCAGAGGACCGCGCGATTTCCCCTAGGCCACACTGCCCAGCAGCACTCTCAGCCCCGCACAGACAGTGTGCTAAGGACAGACTTGGATACCGGGGCCCTGGGCGGGGGATTTTCCATGGAACTCTCTAAGGGCCCGGTGCCCTGTGTCGCCCGGGAGTGCCCATGCCCTTCCTTGACCCCGCAGGACACATGCATCCAGCAATAAGCAGCCGTCTGCCTCCACGGGGCTCAAACACCTGGGCCCGGTGTGCGGGCACCAGGCGTACGTGGAGGCAAACCCCCAGACCCCTCTGGCCGGAACCCACCACTGCGAAGATACCCCTTTTCTTCCATCCGTAAAGAGGCCCTCCCTGGGGAGTGGAGGAACATGGGGAGGCCCCCAGGAGATGGCTTTTCTCCGAGCCGCGGCTGGCTCCTTTCAGGCCTATACGTGGGCCGCGCATGCGCACTCAGGCTCCCAAGCACACCCCTTCCTCGGCTCACCTGACCCGCCCTTTAGAGGTCACAGCAGTTCCACAGGGTCCCTGGGCACCTGTCCGTGGACACAGGAGCCCTCCCTGCCACCTAAAGGACCACGCGATTTCCGCTGGGGAACACTGCCCAGAAGCACTCCCAGCCTCGCACAGACACTGTGCGCAGGATAGACTTGTGGACCAGGGGCCTGGGCGGGGAATTTTCCAGGGAACTCTCTAAAGGCCAGGTGCCCTCTGTCGCCCTGGGAGTGCCCACGCCATCCCTTAACCCTGCAGGACACTATCATCCAGCAATAAGCAGCCCTCTGCCTCCACGGGGCTCAAACACCTGGGCCCGTTGTGCGAGCACCTGGCGTTCCTGCAGGCAAACCCGCAGACCCCTCTGGCCCGAACCCACCACTGCGAACATCCCCCTTTTCTTCCAACCGTAAAGGGGTCCTCCTTGAGGAGTGGAGGAACATGGGGAGGCCCCCAGTAGATGGCTTTTCTCCGAGCCGCGGCTGGCTCCTTTCGGGCCTATACGTGGGCCGCGCGTGCGCACTCAGGCTCCCCACAACAGGCCTCCCTCGGGTCACGAGACCCACCCTTGAGGTGTCTCCTGACCCACCCTTGAGGGGTCACGTGACCCACCCCCGAGGGGTCACGTGACCCACAACGGAGGGGTCACGTGACCCCCCCTGTGGGGTCTCGCGACGCACCCCTGAGGGGTCACGTGACCCACCCCTGGGGGGCTCTCGTGACGCACCCCTGAGGGGTCACGTGACCCACCCCTGGGGGGTCTCGTGACCCACCCCTGAGGGGTCACGTGACCCACACCTGCGGGGTCACGTGACCCACCCCTGGGGGGCTCTCGTGACCCACCCCTGAGGGGTCACGTGACCCACCCCTGGGGGGCTCTCGTGACCCACCCCTGAGGGGTCACGTGACCCACCCTTGCGGGGTCTCGTGGCCCACCCTTGGGAGGTCACCTGTCCCACCCTGGAGGGGTCAGGTGACCCGCCCTTGAGAGGTCACAGCAGTTTCACAGGGTCCCTGCGCACCTGTCAGTGGAAACAGAAGCCCTCCCTGCCACTCAGAGGACCGCGCGATTTCCCCTAGGCCACACTGCCCAGCAGCACTCTCAGCCCCGCACAGACAGTGTGCTAAGGACAGACTTGGATACCGGGGCCCTGGGCGGGGGATTTTCCATGGAACTCTCTAAGGGCCCGGTGCCCTGTGTCGCCCGGGAGTGCCCATGCCCTTCCTTGACCCCGCAGGACACATGCATCCACCAATAAGCAGCCGTCTGCCTCCACGGGGCTCAAACACCTGGGCCCGGTGTGCGGGCACCTGGCGTACGTGGAGGCAAACCCCCAGACCCCTCTGGCCGGAACCCACCACTGCGAAGATCCCCCTTTTCTTCCATCCGTAAAGAGGCCCTCCCTGGGGAGTGGAGGAACATGGGGAGGCCCCCAGGAGATGGCTTTTCTCCGAGCCGCGGCTGGCTCCTTTCAGGCCTATACGTGGGCCGCGCATGCGCACTCAGGCTCCCAAGCACACCCCTTCCTCGGCTCACCTGACCCGCCCTTTAGAGGTCACAGCAGTTCCACAGGGTCCCTGGGCACCTGTCCGTGGACACAGGAGCCCTCCCTGCCACCTAAAGGACCACGCGATTTCCGCTGGGGAACACTGCCCAGAAGCACTCCCAGCCTCGCACAGACACTGTGCGCAGGATAGACTTGTGGACCAGGGGCCTGGGCGGGGAATTTTCCAGGGAACTCTCTAAAGGCCAGGTGCCCTCTGTCGCCCTGGGAGTGCCCACGCCATCCCTTAACCCTGCAGGACACTATCATCCAGCAATAAGCAGCCCTCTGCCTCCACGGGGCTCAAACACCTGGGCCCGTTGTGCGAGCACCTGGCGTTCCTGCAGGCAAACCCGCAGACCCCTCTGGCCCGAACCCACCACTGCGAAGATCCCCCTTTTCTTCCAACCGTAAAGGGGTCCTCCTTGAGGAGTGGAGGAACATGGGGAGGCCCCCAGTAGATGGCTTTTCTCCGAGCCGCGGCTGGCTCCTTTCGGGCCTATACGTGGGCCGCGCGTGCGCACTCAGGCTCCCCACAACAGGCCTCCCTCGGGTCACGGGACCCACCCTTGAGGTGTCTCCTGACCCACCCTTAGGGGTCACGTGACCCACCCCCGAGGGGTCACGTGACCCACAACGGAGGGGTCACGTGACCCCCCCTGTGGGGTCTCGTGACCCACCCCTGAGGGGTCACGTGACCCACCCCTGGGGGGCTCTCGTGACGCACCCCTGTGGGGTCACGTGACCCACCCCTGGGGGGTCTCGTGACCCACCCCTGACGGGTCACGTGACCCACACCTGCGGGGTCACGTGACCCACCCCTGAGGGGTCACGTGACCCACCCTTTTGGGGTCACGTGACCCACCCTTGCGGGGTCTCGTGGCCCACCCTTGGGAGGTCACCTGTCCCACCCTGGAGGGGTCAGGTGACCCGCCCTTGAGAGGTCACAGCAGTTTCACAGGGTCCCTGCGCACCTGTCAGTGGAAACAGAAGCCCTCCCTGCCACTCAGAGGACCGCGCGATTTCCCCTAGGCCACACTGCCCAGCAGCACTCTCTGCCCCGCACAGACAGTGTGCTAAGGACAGACTTGGATACCGGGGCCCTGGGCGGGGGATTTTCCATGGAACTCTCTAAGGGCCCGGTGCCCTGTGTCGCCCGGGAGTGCCCATGCCCTTCCTTGACCCCGCAGGACACATGCATCCACCAATAAGCAGCCGTCTGCCTCCACGGGGCTCAAACACCTGGGCCCGGTGTGCGGGCACCTGGCGTACGTGGAGGCAAACCCCCAGACCCCTCTGGCCGGAACCCACCACTGCGAAGATCCCCCTTTTCTTCCATCCGTAAAGAGGCCCTCCCTGGGGAGTGGAGGAACATGGGGAGGCCCCCAGGAGATGGCTTTTCTCCGAGCCGCGGCTGGCTCCTTTCAGGCCTATACGTGGGCCGCGCATGCGCACTCAGGCTCCCAAGCACACCCCTTCCTCGGCTCACCTGACCCGCCCTTTAGAGGTCACAGCAGTTCCACAGGGTCCCTGGGCACCTGTCCGTGGACACAGGAGCCCTCCCTGCCACCTAAAGGACCACGCGATTTCCGCTGGGGAACACTGCCCAGAAGCACTCCCAGCCTCGCACAGACACTGTGCGCAGGATAGACTTGTGGACCAGGGGCCTGGGCGGGGAATTTTCCAGGGAACTCTCTAAAGGCCAGGTGCCCTCTGTCGCCCTGGGAGTGCCCACGCCATCCCTTAACCCTGCAGGACACTATCATCCAGCAATAAGCAGCCCTCTGCCTCCACGGGGCTCAAACACCTGGGCCCGTTGTGCGAGCACCTGGCGTTCCTGCAGGCAAACCCGCAGACCCCTCTGGCCCGAACCCACCACTGCGAAGATCCCCCTTTTCTTCCATCCGTATAGGGGTCCTCCTTGAGGAGTGGAGGAACATGGGGAGGCCCCCAGGAGATGGCTTTTCTCCGAGCCG
Organism: Desmodus rotundus; assembly: GCF_022682495.2. Lineage (NCBI taxonomy): Eukaryota > Metazoa > Chordata > Mammalia > Chiroptera > Phyllostomidae > Desmodus > Desmodus rotundus. The sequence continues at coordinate 74,103 of NW_026527179.1, read as the reverse complement.
CGGCTGGCTCCTTTCGGGCCTATACGTGGGCCGCGCGTGCGCACTCTGGCTCCCCACAACAGGCCTCCCTCGGGTCACGGGACCCACCCTTGAGGTGTCTCCTGACCCACCCTTGAGGGGTCACGTGACCCACCCCCGAGGGGTCACGTGACCCACAACGGAGGGGTCACGTGACCCCCCCTGTGGGGTCTCGTGACCCACCCCTGAGGGGTCACGTGACCCACCCCTGGGGGGCTCTCGTGACGCAACCCTGTGGGGTCACGTGACCCACCCCTGGGGGGTCTCGTGACCCACCACTGAGGGGTCACGTGACCCACACCTGCGGGGTCACGTGACCCACCCCTGGGGGGCTCTCGTGACCCACCCCTGAGGGGTCACGTGACCCACCCCTGGGGGGCTCTCGTGACCCACCCCTGAGGGGTCACGTGACCCACCCTTGCGGGGTCTCGTGGCCCACCCTTGGGAGGTCACCTGTCCCACCCTGGAGGGGTCAGGTGACCCGCCCTTGAGAGGTCACAGCAGTTTCACAGGGTCCCTGCGCACCTGTCAGTGGAAACAGAAGCCCTCCCTGCCACTCAGAGGACCGCGCGATTTCCCCTAGGCCACACTGCCCAGCAGCACTCTCAGCCCCGCACAGACAGTGTGCTAAGGACAGACTTGGATACCGGGGCCCTGGGCGGGGGATTTTCCATGGAACTCTCTAAGGGCCCGGTGCCCTGTGTCGCCCGGGAGTGCCCATGCCCTTCCTTGACCCCGCAGGACACATGCATCCAGCAATAAGCAGCCGTCTGCCTCCACGGGGCTCAAACACCTGGGCCCGGTGTGCGGGCACCTGGCGTACGTGGAGGCAAACCCCCAGACCCCTCTGGCCGGAACCCACCACTGCGAAGATCCCCCTTTTCTTCCATCCGTAAAGAGGCCCTCCCTGGGGAGTGGAGGAACATGGGGAGGCCCCCAGGAGATGGCTTTTCTCCGAGCCGCGGCTGGCTCCTTTCAGGCCTATACGTGGGCCGCGCATGCGCACTCAGGCTCCCAAGCACACCCCTTCCTCGGCTCACCTGACCCGCCCTTTAGAGGTCACAGCAGTTCCACAGGGTCCCTGGGCACCTGTCCGTGGACACAGGAGCCCTCCCTGCCACCTAAAGGACCACGCGATTTCCGCTGGGGAACACTGCCCAGAAGCACTCCCAGCCTCGCACAGACACTGTGCGCAGGATAGACTTGTGGACCAGGGGCCTGGGCGGGGAATTTTCCAGGGAACTCTCTAAAGGCCAGGTGCCCTCTGTCGCCCTGGGAGTGCCCACGCCATCCCTTAACCCTGCAGGACACTATCATCCAGCAATAAGCAGCCCTCTGCCTCCACGGGGCTCAAACACCTGGGCCCGTTGTGCGAGCACCTGGCGTTCCTGCAGGCAAACCCGCAGACCCCTCTGGCCCGAACCCACCACTGCGAAGATCCCCCTTTTCTTCCATCCGTAAAGGGGTCCTCCTTGAGGAGTGGAGGAACATGGGGAGGCCCCCAGTAGATGGCTTTTCTCCGAGCCGCGGCTGGCTCCTTTCGGGCCTATACGTGGGCCGAGCGTGCGCACTCAGGCTCCCCACAACAGGCCTCCCTCGGGTCACGGGACCCACCCTTGAGGTGTCTCCTGACCCACCCTTGAGGGGTCACGTGACCCACCCCCGAGGGGTCACGTGACCCACAACGGAGGGGTCACGTGACCCCCCCTGTGGGGTCTCGTGACGCACCCCTGAGGGGTCACGTGACCCACCCCTGGGGGGCTCTCGTGACGCACCCCTGAGGGGTCACGTGACCCACACCTGGGGGGTCTCGTGACCCACCCCTGAGGGGTCACGTGACCCACACCTGCGGGGTCACGTGACCCACCCCTGGGGGGCTCTCCTGACCCACCCTTTTGGGGTCACGTGACCCACCCTTGCGGGGTCTCGTGGCCCACCCTTGGGAGGTCACCTGTCCCACCCTGGAGGGGTCAGGTGACCCGCCCTTGAGAGGTCACAGCAGTTTCACAGGGTCCCTGCGCACCTGTCAGTGGAAACAGAAGCCCTCCCTGCCACTCAGAGGACCGCGCGATTTCCCCTAGGCCACACTGCCCAGCAGCACTCTCAGCCCCGCACAGACAGTGTGCTAAGGACAGACTTGGATACCGGGGCCCTGGGCGGGGGATTTTCCATGGAACTCTCTAAGGGCCCGGTGCCCTGTGTCGCCCGGGAGTGCCCATGCCCTTCCTTGACCCCGCAGGACACATGCATCCAGCAATAAGCAGCCGTCTGCCTCCACGGGGCTCAAACACCTGGGCCCGGTGTGCGGGCACCTGGCGTACGTGGAGGCAAACCCCCAGACCCCTCTGGCCGGAACCCACCACTGCGAAGATCCCCCTTTTCTTCCATCCGTAAAGAGGCCCTCCCTGGGGAGTGGAGGAACATGGGGAGGCCCCCAGGAGATGGCTTTTCTCCGAGCCGCGGCTGGCTCCTTTCAGGCCTATACGTGGGCCGCGCATGCGCACTCAGGCTCCCAAGCACACCCCTTCCTCGGCTCACCTGACCCGCCCTTTAGAGGTCACAGCAGTTCCACAGGGTCCCTGGGCACCTGTCCGTGGACACAGGAGCCCTCCCTGCCACCTAAAGGACCACGCGATTTCCGCTGGGGAACACTCCCCAGAAGCACTCCCAGCCTCGCACAGACACTGTGCGCAGGATAGACTTGTGGACCAGGGGCCTGGGCGGGGAATTTTCCAGGGAACTCTCTAAAGGCCAGGTGCCCTCTGTCGCCCTGGGAGTGCCCACGCCATCCCTTAACCCTGCAGGACACTATCATCCAGCAATAAGCAGCCCTCTGCCTCCACGGGGCTCAAACACCTGGGCCCGTTGTGCGAGCACCTGGCGTTCCTGCAGGCAAACCCGCAGACCCCTCTGGCCCGAACCCACCACTGCGAAGATCCCCCTTTTCTTCCATCCGTATAGGGGTCCTCCTTGAGGAGTGGAGGAACATGGGGAGGCCCCCAGGAGATGGCTTTTCTCCGAGCCGCGGCTGGCTCCTTTCGGGCCTATACGTGGGCCGCGAGTGCGCACTCTGGCTCCCCACAACAGGCCTCCCTCGGGTCACGGGACCCACCCTTGAGGTGTCTCCTGACCCACCCTTGAGGGGTCACGTGACCCACCCCCGAGGGGTCACGTGACCCACAACGGAGGGGTCACGTGACCCCCCCTGTGGGGTCTCGTGACGCACCCCTGAGGGGTCACGTGACCCACCCCTGGGGGGCTCTCGTGACGCACCCCTGAGGGGTCACGTGACCCACCCCTGGGGGGTCTCGTGACCCACCACTGAGGGGTCACGTGACCCACACCTGCGGGGTCACGTGACCCACCCCTGGGGGGCTCTCGTGACCCACCCTTTTGGGGTCACGTGACCCACCCTTGCGGGGTCTCGTGGCCCACCCTTGGGAGGTCACCTGTCCCACCCTGGAGGGGTCAGGTGACCCGCCCTTGAGAGGTCACAGCAGTTTCACAGGGTCCCTGCGCACCTGTCAGTGGAAACAGAAGCCCTCCCTGCCACTCAGAGGACCGCGCGATTTCCCCTAGGCCACACTGCCCAGCAGCACTCTCAGCCCCGCACAGACAGTGTGCTAAGGACAGACTTGGATACCGGGGCCCTGGGCGGGGGATTTTCCATGGAACTCTCTAAGGGCCCGGTGCCCTGTGTCGCCCGGGAGTGCCCATGCCCTTCCTTGACCCCGCAGGACACTTGCATCCAGCAATAAGCAGCCGTCTGCCTCCACGGGGCTCAAACACCTGGGCCCGGTGTGCGGGCACCTGGCGTACGTGGAGGCAAACCCCCAGACCCCTCTGGCCGGAACCCACCACTGCGAAGATCCCCCTTTTCTTCCATCGGTAAAGAGGCCCTCCCTGGGGAGTGGAGGAACATGGGGAGGCCCCCAGGAGATGGCTTTTCTCCGAGCCGCGGCTGGCTCCTTTCAGGCCTATACGTGGGCCGCGCATGCGCACTCAGGCTCCCAAGCACACCCCTTCCTCGGCTCACCTGACCCGCCCTTTAGAGGTCACAGCAGTTCCACAGGGTCCCTGGGCACCTGTCCGTGGACACAGGAGCCCTCCCTGCCACCTAAAGGACCACGCGATTTCCGCTGGGGAACACTGCCCAGAAGCACTCCCAGCCTCGCACAGACACTGTGCGCAGGATAGACTTGTGGACCAGGGGCCTGGGCGGGGAATTTTCCAGGGAACTCTCTAAAGGCCAGGTGCCCTCTGTCGCCCTGGGAGTGCCCACGCCATCCCTTAACCCTGCAGGACACTATCATCCAGCAATAAGCAGCCCTCTGCCTCCACGGGGCTCAAACACCTGGGCCCGTTGTGCGAGCACCTGGCGTTCCTGCAGGCAAACCCGCAGACCCCTCTGGCCCGAACCCACCACTGCGAAGATCCCCCTTTTCTTCCATCCGTATAGGGGTCCTCCTTGAGGAGTGGAGGAACATGGGGAGGCCCCCAGGAGATGGCTTTTCTCCGAGCCGCGGCTGGCTCCTTTCGGGCCTATACGTGGGCCGCGCGTGCGCACTCAGGCTCCCCACAACAGGCCTCCCTCGGGTCACGGGACCCACCCTTGAGGTGTCTCCTGACCCACCCTTGAGGGGTCACGTGACCCACCCCCGAGGGGTCACGTGACCCACAACGGAGGGGTCACGTGACCCCCCCTTTGGGGTCTCGTGACGCACCCCTGAGGGGTCAGGTGACCCACCCCTGGGGGGCTCTCGTGACGCACCCCTGAGGGGTCACGTGACCCACCCCTGGGGGGTCTCGTGACCCACCCCTGAGGGGTCACGTGACCCACACCTGCGGGGTCACGTGACCCACCCCTGGGGGGCTCTCGTGACCCACCCCTGAGGGGTCACGTGACCCACCCCTGGGGGGCTCTCGTGACCCACCCCTGAGGGGTCACGTGACCCACCCTTGCGGGGTCTCGTGGCCCACCCTTGTGAGGTCACCTGTCCCACCCTGGAGGGGTCAGGTGACCCGCCCTTGAGAGGTCACAGCAGTTTCACAGGGTCCCTGCGCACCTGTCAGTGGAAACAGAAGCCCTCCCTGCCACTCAGAGGACCGCGCGATTTCCCCTAGGCCACACTGCCCAGCAGCACTCTCAGCCCCGCACAGACAGTGTGCTAAGGACAGACTTGGATACCGGGGCCCTGGGCGGGGGATTTTCCATGGAACTCTCTAAGGGCCCGGTGCCCTGTGTCGCCCGGGAGTGCCCATGCCCTTCCTTGACCCCGCAGGACACTTGCATCCAGCAATAAGCAGCCGTCTGCCTCCACGGGGCTCAAACACCTGGGCCCGGTGTGCGGGCACCTGGCGTACGTGGAGGCAAACCCCCAGACCCCTCTGGCCGGAACCCACCACTGCGAAGATACCCCTTTTCTTCCATCCGTAAAGAGGCCCTCCCTGGGGAGTGGAGGAACATGGGGAGGCCCCCAGGAGATGGCTTTTCTCCGAGCCGCGGCTGGCTCCTTTCAGGCCTATACGTGGGCCGCGCATGCGCACTCAGGCTCCCAAGCACACCCCTTCCTCGGCTCACCTGACCCGCCCTTTAGAGGTCACAGCAGTTCCACAGGGTCCCTGGGCACCTGTCCGTGGACACAGGAGCCCTCCCTGCCACCTAAAGGACCACGCGATTTCCGCTGGGGAACACTGCCCAGAAGCACTCCCAGCCTCGCACAGACACTGTGCGCAGGATAGACTTGTGGACCAGGGGCCTGGGCGGGGAATTTTCCAGGGAACTCTCTAAAGGCCAGGTGCCCTCTGTCGCCCTGGGAGTGCCCACGCCATCCCTTAACCCTGCAGGACACTATCATCCAGCAATAAGCAGCCCTCTGCCTCCACGGGGCTCAAACACCTGGGCCCGTTGTGCGAGCACCTGGCGTTCCTGCAGGCAAACCCGCAGACCCCTCTGGCCCGAACCCACCACTGCGAAGATCCCCCTTTTCTTCCATCCGTAAAGGGGTCCTCCTTGAGGAGTGGAGGAACATGGGGAGGCCCCCAGGAGATGGCCTTTCTCCGAGCCGCGGCTGGCTCCTTTCGGGCCTATACGTGGGCCGCGCGTGCGCACTCTGGCTCCCCACAACAGGCCTCCCTCGGGTCACGGGACCCACCCTTGAGGTGTCTCCTGACCCACCCTTGAGGGGTCACGTGACCCACCCCCGAGGGGTCACGTGACCCACAACGGAGGGGTCACGTGACCCCCCCTGTGGGGTCTCGTGACGCACCCCTGAGGGGTCACGTGACCCACCCCTGTGGGGCTCTCGTGACGCACCCCTGAGGGGTCACGTGACCCACCCCTGGGGGGTCTCGTGACCCACCCCTGAGGGGTCACGTGTCCCACACCTGCGGGGTCACGTGACCCACCCCTGGGGGGCTCTCGTGACCCACCCTTTTGGGGTCACGTGACCCACCCTTGCGGGGTCTCGTGGCCCACCCTTGGGAGGTCACCTGTCCCACCCTGGAGGGGTCAGGTGACCCGCCCTTGAGAGGTCACAGCAGTTTCACAGGGTCCCTGCGCACCTGTCAGTGGAAACAGAAGCCCTCCCTGCCACTCAGAGGACCGCGCGATTTCCCCTAGGCCACACTGCCCAGCAGCACTCTCAGCCCCGCACAGACAGTGTGCTAAGGACAGACTTGGATACCGGGGCCCTGGGCGGGGGATTTTCCATGGAACTCTCTAAGGGCCCGGTGCCCTGTGTCGCCCGGGAGTGCCCATGCCCTTCCTTGACCCGCAGGACACATGCATCCACCAATAAGCAGCCGTCTGCCTCCACGGGGCTCAAACACCTGGGCCCGGTGTGCGGGCACCTGGCGTACGTGGAGGCAAACCCCCAGACCCCTCTGGCCGGAACCCACCACTGCGAAGATCCCCCTTTTCTTCCATCGGTAAAGAGGCCCTCCCTTGGGAGTGGAGGAACATGGGGAGGCCCCCAGGAGATGGCTTTTCTCCGAGCCGCGGCTGGCTCCTTTCAGGCCTATACGTGGGCCGCGCATGCGCACTCAGGCTCCCAAGCACACCCCTTCCTCGGCTCACCTGACCCGCCCTTTAGAGGTCACAGCAGTTCCACAGGGTCCCTGGGCACCTGTCCGTGGACACAGGAGCCCTCCCTGCCACCTAAAGGACCACGCGATTTCCGCTGGGGAACACTGCCCAGAAGCACTCCCAGCCTCGCACAGACACTGTGCGCAGGATAGACTTGTGGACCAGGGGCCTGGGCGGGGAATTTTCCAGGGAACTCTCTAAAGGCCAGGTGCCCTCTGTCGCCCTGGGAGTGCCCACGCCATCCCTTAACCCTGCAGGACACTATCATCCAGCAATAAGCAGCCCTCTGCCTCCACGGGGCTCAAACACCTGGGCCCGTTGTGCGAGCACCTGGCGTTCCTGCAGGCAAACCCGCAGACCCCTCTGGCCCGAACCCACCACTGCGAAGATCCCCCTTTTCTTCCATCCGTAAAGGGGTCCTCCTTGAGGAGTGGAGGAACATGGGGAGGCCCCCAGGAGATGGCCTTTCTCCGAGCCGCGGCTGGCTCCTTTCGGGCCTATACGTGGGCCCCGCGTGCGCACTCAGGCTCCCCACAACAGGCCTCCCTCGGGTCACGGGACCCACCCTTGAGGTGTCTCCTGACCCACCCTTGAGGGGTCACGTGACCCACCCCCGAGGGGTCACGTGACCCACAACGGAGGGGTCACGTGACCCCCCCCTGTGGGGTCTCGTGACGCACCCCTGAGGGGTCACGTGACCCACCCCTGGGGGGCTCTCGTGACGCACCCCTGAGGGGTCACGTGACCCACCCCTGGGGGGTCTCGTGACCCACCCCTGAGGGGTCACGTGACCCACACCTGCGGGGTCACGTGACCCACCCCTGGGGGGCTCTCGTGACCCACCCCTGAGGGGTCACGTGACCCACCCCTGGGGGGCTCTCGTGACCCACCCCTGAGGGGTCACGTGACCCACCCTTGCGGGGTCTCGTGGCCCACCCTTGGGAGGTCACCTGTCCCACCCTGGAGGGGTCAGGTGACCCGCCCTTGAGAGGTCACAGCAGTTTCACAGGGTCCCTGCGCACCTGTCAGTGGAAACAGAAGCCCTCCCTGCCACTCAGAGGACCGCGCGATTTCCCCTAGGCCACACTGCCCAGCAGCACTCTCAGCCCCGCACAGACAGTGTGCTAAGGACAGACTTGGATACCGGGGCCCTGGGCGGGGGATTTTCCATGGAACTCTCTAAGGGCCCGGTGCCCTGTGTCGCCCGGGAGTGCCCATGCCCTTCCTTGACCCCGCAGGACACATGCATCCAGCAATAAGCAGCCGTCTGCCTCCACGGGGCTCAAACACCTGGGCCCGGTGTGCGGGCACCAGGCGTACGTGGAGGCAAACCCCCAGACCCCTCTGGCCGGAACCCACCACTGCGAAGATACCCCTTTTCTTCCATCCGTAAAGAGGCCCTCCCTGGGGAGTGGAGGAACATGGGGAGGCCCCCAGGAGATGGCTTTTCTCCGAGCCGCGGCTGGCTCCTTTCAGGCCTATACGTGGGCCGCGCATGCGCACTCAGGCTCCCAAGCACACCCCTTCCTCGGCTCACCTGACCCGCCCTTTAGAGGTCACAGCAGTTCCACAGGGTCCCTGGGCACCTGTCCGTGGACACAGGAGCCCTCCCTGCCACCTAAAGGACCACGCGATTTCCGCTGGGGAACACTGCCCAGAAGCACTCCCAGCCTCGCACAGACACTGTGCGCAGGATAGACTTGTGGACCAGGGGCCTGGGCGGGGAATTTTCCAGGGAACTCTCTAAAGGCCAGGTGCCCTCTGTCGCCCTGGGAGTGCCCACGCCATCCCTTAACCCTGCAGGACACTATCATCCAGCAATAAGCAGCCCTCTGCCTCCACGGGGCTCAAACACCTGGGCCCGTTGTGCGAGCACCTGGCGTTCCTGCAGGCAAACCCGCAGACCCCTCTGGCCCGAACCCACCACTGCGAACATCCCCCTTTTCTTCCAACCGTAAAGGGGTCCTCCTTGAGGAGTGGAGGAACATGGGGAGGCCCCCAGTAGATGGCTTTTCTCCGAGCCGCGGCTGGCTCCTTTCGGGCCTATACGTGGGCCGCGCGTGCGCACTCAGGCTCCCCACAACAGGCCTCCCTCGGGTCACGAGACCCACCCTTGAGGTGTCTCCTGACCCACCCTTGAGGGGTCACGTGACCCACCCCCGAGGGGTCACGTGACCCACAACGGAGGGGTCACGTGACCCCCCCTGTGGGGTCTCGCGACGCACCCCTGAGGGGTCACGTGACCCACCCCTGGGGGGCTCTCGTGACGCACCCCTGAGGGGTCACGTGACCCACCCCTGGGGGGTCTCGTGACCCACCCCTGAGGGGTCACGTGACCCACACCTGCGGGGTCACGTGACCCACCCCTGGGGGGCTCTCGTGACCCACCCCTGAGGGGTCACGTGACCCACCCCTGGGGGGCTCTCGTGACCCACCCCTGAGGGGTCACGTGACCCACCCTTGCGGGGTCTCGTGGCCCACCCTTGGGAGGTCACCTGTCCCACCCTGGAGGGGTCAGGTGACCCGCCCTTGAGAGGTCACAGCAGTTTCACAGGGTCCCTGCGCACCTGTCAGTGGAAACAGAAGCCCTCCCTGCCACTCAGAGGACCGCGCGATTTCCCCTAGGCCACACTGCCCAGCAGCACTCTCAGCCCCGCACAGACAGTGTGCTAAGGACAGACTTGGATACCGGGGCCCTGGGCGGGGGATTTTCCATGGAACTCTCTAAGGGCCCGGTGCCCTGTGTCGCCCGGGAGTGCCCATGCCCTTCCTTGACCCCGCAGGACACTTGCATCCAGCAATAAGCAGCCGTCTGCCTCCACGGGGCTCAAACACCTGGGCCCGGTGTGCGGGCACCTGGCGTACGTGGAGGCAAACCCCCAGACCCCTCTGGCCGGAACCCACCACTGCGAAGATCCCCCTTTTCTTCCATCGGTAAAGAGGCCCTCCCTGGGGAGTGGAGGAACATGGGGAGGCCCCCAGGAGATGGCTTTTCTCCGAGCCGCGGCTGGCTCCTTTCAGGCCTATACGTGGGCCGCGCATGCGCACTCAGGCTCCCAAGCACACCCCTTCCTCGGCTCACCTGACCCGCCCTTTAGAGGTCACAGCAGTTCCACAGGGTCCCTGGGCACCTGTCCGTGGACACAGGAGCCCTCCCTGCCACCTAAAGGACCACGCGATTTCCGCTGGGGAACACTGCCCAGAAGCACTCCCAGCCTCGCACAGACACTGTGCGCAGGATAGACTTGTGGACCAGGGGCCTGGGCGGGGAATTTTCCAGGGAACTCTCTAAAGGCCAGGTGCCCTCTGTCGCCCTGGGAGTGCCCACGCCATCCCTTAACCCTGCAGGACACTATCATCCAGCAATAAGCAGCCCTCTGCCTCCACGGGGCTCAAACACCTGGGCCCGTTGTGCGAGCACCTGGCGTTCCTGCAGGCAAACCCGCAGACCCCTCTGGCCCGAACCCACCACTGCGAAGATCCCCCTTTTCTTCCATCCGTAAAGGGGTCCTCCTTGAGGAGTGGAGGAACATGGGGAGGCCCCCAGGAGATGGCCTTTCTCCGAGCCGCGGCTGGCTCCTTTCGGGCCTATACGTGGGCCGCGCGTGCGCACTCTGGCTCCCCACAACAGGCCTCCCTCGGGTCACGGGACCCACCCTTGAGGTGTCTCCTGACCCACCCTTGAGGGGTCACGTGACCCACCCCCGAGGGGTCACGTGACCCACAACGGAGGGGTCACGTGACCCCCCCTGTGGGGTCTCGTGACGCACCCCTGAGGGGTCACGTGACCCACCCCTGGGGGGCTCTCGTGACGCACCCCTGAGGGGTCACGTGACCCACCCCTGGGGGGTCTCGTGACCCACCACTGAGGGGTCACGTGACCCACACCTGCGGGGTCACGTGACCCACCCCTGGGGGGCTCTCGTGACCCACCCTTTTGGGGTCACGTGACCCACCCTTGCGGGGTCTCGTGGCCCACCCTTGGGAGGTCACCTGTCCCACCCTGGAGGGGTCAGGTGACCCGCCCTTGAGAGGTCACAGCAGTTTCACAGGGTCCCTGCGCACCTGTCAGTGGAAACAGAAGCCCTCCCTGCCACTCAGAGGACCGCGCGATTTCCCCTAGGCCACACTGCCCAGCAGCACTCTCAGCCCCGCACAGACAGTGTGCTAAGGACAGACTTGGATACCGGGGCCCTGGGCGGGGGATTTTCCATGGAACTCTCTAAGGGCCCGGTGCCCTGTGTCGCCCGGGAGTGCCCATGCCCTTCCTTGACCCCGCAGGACACTTGCATCCAGCAATAAGCAGCCGTCTGCCTCCACGGGGCTCAAACACCTGGGCCCGGTGTGCGGGCACCTGGCGTACGTGGAGGCAAACCCCCAGACCCCTCTGGCCGGAACCCACCACTGCGAAGATCCCCCTTTTCTTCCATCGGTAAAGAGGCCCTCCCTGGGGAGTGGAGGAACATGGGGAGGCCCCCAGGAGATGGCTTTTCTCCGAGCCGCGGCTGGCTCCTTTCAGGCCTATACGTGGGCCGCGCATGCGCACTCAGGCTCCCAAGCACACCCCTTCCTCGGCTCACCTGACCCGCCCTTTAGAGGTCACAGCAGTTCCACAGGGTCCCTGGGCACCTGTCCGTGGACACAGGAGCCCTCCCTGCCACCTAAAGGACCACGCGATTTCCGCTGGGGAACACTGCCCAGAAGCACTCCCAGCCTCGCACAGACACTGTGCGCAGGATAGACTTGTGGACCAGGGGCCTGGGCGGGGAATTTTCCAGGGAACTCTCTAAAGGCCAGGTGCCCTCTGTCGCCCTGGGAGTGCCCACGCCATCCCTTAACCCTGCAGGACACTATCATCCAGCAATAAGCAGCCCTCTGCCTCCACGGGGCTCAAACACCTGGGCCCGTTGTGCGAGCACCTGGCGTTCCTGCAGGCAAACCCGCAGACCCCTCTGGCCCGAACCCACCACTGCGAAGATCCCCCTTTTCTTCCAACCGTAAAGGGGTCCTCCTTGAGGAGTGGAGGAACATGGGGAGGCCCCCAGTAGATGGCTTTTCTCCGAGCCGCGGCTGGCTCCTTTCGGGCCTATACGTGGGCCGCGCGTGCGCACTCAGGCTCCCCACAACAGGCCTCCCTCGGGTCACGGGACCCACCCTTGAGGTGTCTCCTGACCCACCCTTGAGGGGTCACGTGACCCACCCCCGAGGGGTCACGTGACCCACAACGGAGGGGTCACGTGACCCCCCCTGTGGGGTCTCGCGACGCACCCCTGAGGGGTCACGTGACCCACCCCTGGGGGGCTCTCGTGACGCACCCCTGAGGGGTCACGTGACCCACCCCTGGGGGGTCTCGTGACCCACCCCTGAGGGGTCACGTGACCCACACCTGCGGGGTCACGTGACCCACCCCTGGGGGGCTCTCGTGACCCACCCCTGAGGGGTCACGTGACCCACCCCTGGGGGGCTCTCGTGACCCACCCCTGAGGGGTCACGTGACCCACCCTTGCGGGGTCTCGTGGCCCACCCTTGGGAGGTCACCTGTCCCACCCTGGAGGGGTCAGGTGACCCGCCCTTGAGAGGTCACAGCAGTTTCACAGGGTCCCTGCGCACCTGTCAGTGGAAACAGAAGCCCTCCCTGCCACTCAGAGGACCGCGCGATTTCCCCTAGGCCACACTGCCCAGCAGCACTCTCAGCCCCACACAGACAGTGTGCTAAGGACAGACTTGGATACCGGGGCCCTGGGCGGGGGATTTTCCATGGAACTCTCTAAGGGCCCGGTGCCCTGTGTCGCCCGGGAGTGCCCATGCCCTTCCTTGACCCCGCAGGACACATGCATCCAGCAATAAGCAGCCGTCTGCCTCCACGGGGCTCAAACACCTGGGCCCGGTGTGCGGGCACCTGGCGTACGTGGAGGCAAACCCCCAGACCCCTCTGGCCGGAACCCACCACTGCGAAGATCCCCCTTTTCTTCCATCCGTAAAGAGGCCCTCCCTGGGGAGTGGAGGAACATGGGGAGGCCCCCAGGAGATGGCTTTTCTCCGAGCCGCGGCTGGCTCCTTTCAGGCCTATACGTGGGCCGCGCATGCGCACTCAGGCTCCCAAGCACACCCCTTCCTCGGCTCACCTGACCCGCCCTTTAGAGGTCACAGCAGTTCCACAGGGTCCCTGGGCACCTGTCCGTGGACACAGGAGCCCTCCCTGCCACCTAAAGGACCACGCGATTTCCGCTGGGGAACACTGCCCAGAAGCACTCCCAGCCTCGCACAGACACTGTGCGCAGGATAGACTTGTGGACCAGGGGCCTGGGCGGGGAATTTTCCAGGGAACTCTCTAAAGGCCAGGTGCCCTCTGTCGCCCTGGGAGTGCCCACGCCATCCCTTAACCCTGCAGGACACTATCATCCAGCAATAAGCAGCCCTCTGCCTCCACGGGGCTCAAACACCTGGGCCCGTTGTGCGAGCACCTGGCGTTCCTGCAGGCAAACCCGCAGACCCCTCTGGCCCGAACCCACCACTGCGAAGATCCCCCTTTTCTTCCATCCGTAAAGAGGCCCTCCCTGGGGAGTGGAGGAACATGGGGAGGCCCCCAGGAGATGGCTTTTCTCCGAGCCGCGGCTGGCTCCTTTCAGGCCTATACGTGGGCCGCGCATGCGCACTCAGGCTCCCAAGCACACCCCTTCCTCGGCTCACCTGACCCGCCCTTTAGAGGTCACAGCAGTTCCACAGGGTCCCTGGGCACCTGTCCGTGGACACAGGAGCCCTCCCTGCCACCTACAGGACCACGCGATTTCCGCTGGGGAACACTGCCCAGAAGCACTCCCAGCCTCGCACAGACACTGTGCGCAGGATAGACTTGTGGACCAGGGGCCTGGGCGGGGAATTTTCCAGGGAACTCTCAAAAGGCCAGGTGCCCTCTGTCGCCCTGGGAGTGCCCACGCCATCCCTTAACCCTGCAGGACACTATCATCCAGCAATAAGCAGCCCTCTGCCTCCACGGGGCTCAAACACCTGGGCCCGTTGTGCGAGCACCTGGCGTTCCTGCAGGCAAACCCGCAGACCCCTCTGGCCCGAACCCACCACTGCGAAGATCCCCCTTTTCTTCCATCCGTAAAGGGGTCCTCCTTGAGGAGTGGAGGAACATGGGGAGGCCCCCAGTAGATGGCTTTTCTCCGAGCCGCGGCTGGCTGTTTTCGGGCCTATACGTGGGCCGCGCGTGCGCACTCAGGCTCCCCACAACAGGCCTCCCTCGGGTCACGGGACCCACCCTTGAGGTGTCTCCTGACCCACCCTTGAGGGGTCACGTGACCCACCCCCGAGGGGTCACGTGACCCACAACGGAGGGGTCACGTGACCCCCCCTGTGGGGTCTCGTGACGCACCCCTGAGGGGTCACGTGACCCACCCCTGGGGGGTCTCGTGACCCACCCCTGAGGGGTCACGTGACCCACACCTGCGGGGTCACGTGACCCACCCCTGGGGGGCTCTCGTGACCCACCCCTGAGGGGTCACGTGACCCACCCCTGGGGGGCTCTCGTGACCCACCCCTGAGGGGTCACGTGACCCACCCTTGCGGGGTCTCGTGGCCCACCCTTGGGAGGTCACCTGTCCCACCCTGGAGGGGTCAGGTGACCCGCCCTTGAGAGGTCACAGCAGTTTCACAGGGTCCCTGCGCACCTGTCAGTGGAAACAGAAGCCCTCCCTGCCACTCAGAGGACCGCGCGATTTCCCCTAGGCCACACTGCCCAGCAGCACTCTCAGCCACGCACAGACAGTGTGCTAAGGACAGACTTGGATACCGGGGCCCTGGGCGGGGGATTTTCCATGGAACTCTCTAAGGGCCCGGTGCCCTGTGTCGCCCGGGAGTGCCCATGCCCTTCCTTGACCCCGCAGGACACTTGCATCCAGCAATAAGCAGCCGTCTGCCTCCACGGGGCTCAAACACCTGGGCCCGGTGTGCGGGCACCTGGCGTACGTGGAGGCAAACCCCCAGACCCCTCTGGCCGGAACCCACCACTGCGAAGATCCCCCTTTTCTTCCATCGGTAAAGAGGCCCTCCCTGGGGAGTGGAGGAACATGGGGAGGCCCCCAGGAGATGGCTTTTCTCCGAGCCGCGGCTGGCTCCTTTCAGGCCTATACATGGGCCGCGCATGCGCACTCAGGCTCCCAAGCACACCCCTTCCTCGGCTCACCTGACCCGCCCTTTAGAGGTCACAGCAGTTCCACAGGGTCCCTGGGCACCTGTCCGTGGACACAGGAGCCCTCCCTGCCACCTAAAGGACCACGCGATTTCCGCTGGGGAACACTGCCCAGAAGCACTCCCAGCCTCGCACAGACACTGTGCGCAGGATAGACTTGTGGACCAGGGGCCTGGGCGGGGAATTTTCCAGGGAACTCTCTAAAGGCCAGGTGCCCTCTGTCGCCCTGGGAGTGCCCACGCCATACCTTAACCCTGCAGGACACTATCATCCAGCAATAAGCAGCCCTCTGCCTCCACGGGGCTCAAACACCTGGGCCCGTTGTGCGAGCACCTGGCGTTCCTGCAGGCAAACCCGCAGACCCCTCTGGCCCGAACCCACCACTGCGAAGATCCCCCTTTTCTTCCATCCGTAAAGGGGTCCTCCTTGAGGAGTGGAGGAACATGGGGAGGCCCCCAGGAGATGGCCTTTCTCCGAGCCGCGGCTGGCTCCTTTCGGGCCTATACGTGGGCCGCGCGTGCGCACTCTGGCTCCCCACAACAGGCCTCCCTCGGGTCACGGGACCCACCCTTGAGGTGTCTCCTGACCCACCCTTGAGGGGTCACGTGACCCACCCCCGAGGGGTCACGTGACCCACAACGGAGGGGTCACGTGACCCCCCCTGTGGGGTCTCGTGACGCACCCCTGAGGGGTCACGTGACCCAC
Source organism: Desmodus rotundus (assembly GCF_022682495.2). Taxonomy (NCBI): domain Eukaryota; kingdom Metazoa; phylum Chordata; class Mammalia; order Chiroptera; family Phyllostomidae; genus Desmodus; species Desmodus rotundus. Next base: position 58,099 of record NW_026527179.1, on the reverse strand, counting down.
CCCTGGGGGGCTCTCGTGACGCACCCCTGAGGGGTCACGTGACCCACCCCTGGGGGGTCTCGTGACCCACCACTGAGGGGTCACGTGACCCACACCTGCGGGGTCACGTGACCCACCCCTGGGGGGCTCTCGTGACCCACCCTTTTGGGGTCACGTGACCCACCCTTGCGGGGTCTCGTGGCCCACCCTTGGGAGGTCACCTGTCCCACCCTGGAGGGGTCAGGTGACCCGCCCTTGAGAGGTCACAGCAGTTTCACAGGGTCCCTGCGCACCTGTCAGTGGAAACAGAAGCCCTCCCTGCCACTCAGAGGACCGCGCGATTTCCCCTAGGCCACACTGCCCAGCAGCACTCTCAGCCCCGCACAGACAGTGTGCTAAGGACAGACTTGGATACCGGGGCCCTGGGCGGGGGATTTTCCATGGAACTCTCTAAGGGCCCGGTGCCCTGTGTCGCCCGGGAGTGCCCATGCCCTTCCTTGACCCCGCAGGACACTTGCATCCAGCAATAAGCAGCCGTCTGCCTCCACGGGGCTCAAACACCTGGGCCCGGTGTGCGGGCACCTGGCGTACGTGGAGGCAAACCCCCAGACCCCTCTGGCCGGAACCCACCACTGCGAAGATCCCCCTTTTCTTCCATCGGTAAAGAGGCCCTCCCTGGGGAGTGGAGGAACATGGGGAGGCCCCCAGGAGATGGCTTTTCTCCGAGCCGCGGCTGGCTCCTTTCAGGCCTATACGTGGGCCGCGCATGCGCACTCAGGCTCCCAAGCACACCCCTTCCTCGGCTCACCTGACCCGCCCTTTAGAGGTCACAGCAGTTCCACAGGGTCCCTGGGCACCTGTCCGTGGACACAGGAGCCCTCCCTGCCACCTAAAGGACCACGCGATTTCCGCTGGGGAACACTGCCCAGAAGCACTCCCAGCCTCGCACAGACACTGTGCGCAGGATAGACTTGTGGACCAGGGGCCTGGGCGGGGAATTTTCCAGGGAACTCTCTAAAGGCCAGGTGCCCTCTGTCGCCCTGGGAGTGCCCACGCCATCCCTTAACCCTGCAGGACACTATCATCCAGCAATAAGCAGCCCTCTGCCTCCACGGGGCTCAAACACCTGGGCCCGTTGTGCGAGCACCTGGCGTTCCTGCAGGCAAACCCGCAGACCCCTCTGGCCCGAACCCACCACTGCGAAGATCCCCCTTTTCTTCCAACCGTAAAGGGGTCCTCCTTGAGGAGTGGAGGAACATGGGGAGGCCCCCAGTAGAAGGCTTTTCTCCGAGCCGCGGCTGGCTCCTTTCGGGCCTATACGTGGGCTGCGCTTTCGCACTCCGGCTCCCCACAACAGGCCTCCCTCGGGTCACGGGACCCACCCTTGAGGTGTCTCCTGACCCACCCCTGAGGGGTCACGTGACCCACCCCTGAGGGGTCATGTGACCCAACCATTTGGGGTCACGTGACCCACCACTGGGGGGGTCTCGTGATGCACCACTGAGGGGTCACATGACCCACCCCTGGTGGGTCTCGTGACCCACCCCTGAGGGGTTCGTGACCCACCCTTTTGGGGTCACGTGACCCACCCTTTTGGGGTCACGTGACCCACGCTTGCGGTCTCTCGTGACCCACCCTTGGGAGGTCACCTGTCCCACCTTGGAGGGGTCAGGTGACCCGCCCTTGAGAGGTCACAGCAGTTTCACAGTGTCCCTGCGCACCTGTCAGTGGAAACAGAAGCCCTCCCTGCCACTCAGAGGACCGCGCGATTAACCCTAGGCCACACTGCCCAGCAGCACTCTCAGCCCCGCACAGACAGTGTGCTCAGGATAGACTTGTGGACCAGGGACCTGGGCGGGGAATTTTCCAGGGAACTCTCTAAAGGCCAGGTGCCCTCTGTCGCCCTGGGAGTGCCCACGCCATCCCTTAACCCTGCAGGACACTATCATCCAGCAATAAGCAGCCCTCTGCCTCCACGGGGCTCAAACACCTGGGCCCGTTGTGCGAGCACCTGGCGTTCGTGCAGGCAAACCCGCAGACCCCTCTGGCCCGAACCCACCACTGCGAAGATCCCACTTTTCTTCCATCCGTAAAGGGGTCCTCCTTGAGGAGTGGAGGAACATGGGGAGGCCCCCAGGAGATGGCTTTTCTCCGAGCCGCGGCTGGCTCCTTTCGGGCCTATACGTGGGCCGCGCGAGGGCACTCAGGCTCCCCACAACAGGCCTCCCTCGGGTCACGGGACCCACACTTGAGGTGTCTCCTGACCCACCCTTGAGGGGTCACGTGACCCACCCCCTGAGGGGTCACGTGACCCACACCGGAGGGGTCACGTGACCCACCCCTGTGGGGTCTCATGACGCACCCCTGAGGGGTCACGTGACCCACCCCGAGGGTTCACGTGACCCACACCGGAGGGGTCATGTGACCCACCCCTGTGGGGTCTCGTGACGCACCCCTGAGGGGTCACGTGACCCACCCCCGAGGGTTCACGTGACCCACACCGGAGGGGTCATGTGACCCACCCCTGTGGGGTCTCGTGACGCACCCCTGAGGGGTCACGTGACCCACCCCTCGGGGGTCTCGCGACCCACCCCTGAGGGGTCACGTGACCCACACCTGCGGGGTCACGTGTCCCACACCTAGGGGGTGTCGTGACCCACCCCTGAGGGGTCACGTGACCCACCCTTGAGGGGTTTTCGTGACCCACCCTTTTGGGGTCAAATGACCCACCCTTGCGGGGTCTCGTGGCCCACCCTTGGGAGGTCACCTGTCCCACCCTGGAGGGGTCAGGTGACCCGCCCTTGAGAGGTCACAGCAGTTTCACAGGGTCCCTGCGCACCTGTCAGTGGAAACAGAAGCCCTCCCTGCCACTCAGAGGACCGCGCGATTTCCCCTAGGCCACACTGCCCAGCAGCACTCTCAGCCCCGCACAGACAGTGTGCTAAGGACAGACTTGGATACCGGGGCCCTGGGCGGGGGATTTTCCATGGAACTCTCTAAGGGCCCGGTGCCCTGTGTCGCCCGGGAGTGCCCATGCCCTTCCTTGACCCCGCAGGACACATGCATCCAGCAATAAGCAGCCGTCTGCCTCCACGGGGCTCAAACACCTGGGCCCGGTGTGCGGGCACCTGGCGTACGTGGAGGCAAACCCCCAGACCCCTCTGGCCGGAACCCACCACTGCGAAGATCCCCCTTTTCTTCCATCCGTAAAGAGGCCCTCCCTGGGGAGTGGAGGAACATGGGGAGGCCCCCAGGAGATGGCTTTTCTCCGAGCCGCGGCTGGCTCCTTTCAGGCCTATACGTGGGCCGCGCATGCGCACTCAGGCTCCCAAGCACACCCCTTCCTCGGCTCACCTGACCCGCCCTTTAGAGGTCACAGCAGTTCCACAGGGTCCCTGGGCACCTGTCCGTGGACACAGGAGCCCTCCCTGCCACCTAAAGGACCACGCGATTTCCGCTGGGGAACACTGCCCAGAAGCACTCCCAGCCTCGCACAGACACTGTGCGCAGGATAGACTTGTGGACCAGGGGCCTGGGCGGGGAATTTTCCAGGGAACTCTCTAAAGGCCAGGTGCCCTCTGTCGCCCTGGGAGTGCCCACGCCATCCCTTAACCCTGCAGGACACTATCATCCAGCAATAAGCAGCCCTCTGCCTCCACGGGGCTCAAACACCTGGGCCCGTTGTGCGAGCACCTGGCGTTCCTGCAGGCAAACCCGCAGACCCCTCTGGCCCGAACCCACCACTGCGAAGATCCCCCTTTTCTTCCATCCGTAAAGGGGTCCTCCTTGAGGAGTGGAGGAACATGGGGAGGCCCCCAGTAGATGGCTTTTCTCCGAGCCGCGGCTGGCTCCTTTCGGGCCTATACGTGGGCCGCGCGTGCGCACTCAGGCTCCCCACAACAGGCCTCCCTCGGGTCACGGGACCCACCCTTGAGGTGTCTCCTGACCCACCCTTGAGGGGTCACGTGACCCACCCCCGAGGGGTCACGTGACCCACAACGGAGGGGTCACGTGACCCCCCTGTGGGGTCTCGTGACGCACCCCTGAGGGGTCACGTGACCCACCCCTGGGGGGCTCTCGTGACGCACCCCTGAGGGGTCACGTGACCCACACCTGGGGGGTCTCGTGACCCACCCCTGAGGGGTCACGTGACCCACACCTGCGGGGTCACGTGACCCACCCCTGGGGGGCTCTCGTGACCCACCCCTGAGGGGTCACGTGACCCACCCCTGGGGGGCTCTCGTGACCCACCCCTGAGGGGTCACGTGACCCACCCTTGCGGGGTCTCGTGGCCCACCCTTGGGAGGTCACCTGTCCCACCCTGGAGGGGTCAGGTGACCCGCCCTTGAGAGGTCACAGCAGTTTCACAGGGTCCCTGCGCACCTGTCAGTGGAAACAGAAGCCCTCCCTGCCACTCAGAGGACCGCGCGATTTCCCCTAGGCCACACTGCCCAGCAGCACTCTCAGCCCCGCACAGACAGTGTGCTAAGGACAGACTTGGATACCGGGGCCCTGGGCGGGGGATTTTCCATGGAACTCTCTAAGGGCCCGGTGCCCTGTGTCGCCCGGGAGTGCCCATGCCCTTCCTTGACCCCGCAGGACACATGCATCCAGCAATAAGCAGCCGTCTGCCTCCACGGGGCTCAAACACCTGGGCCCGGTGTGCGGGCACCAGGCGTACGTGGAGGCAAACCCCCAGACCCCTCTGGCCGGAACCCACCACTGCGAAGATACCCCTTTTCTTCCATCCGTAAAGAGGCCCTCCCTGGGGAGTGGAGGAACATGGGGAGGCCCCCAGGAGATGGCTTTTCTCCGAGCCGCGGCTGGCTCCTTTCAGGCCTATACGTGGGCCGCGCATGCGCACTCAGGCTCCCAAGCACACCCCTTCCTCGGCTCACCTGACCCGCCCTTTAGAGGTCACAGCAGTTCCACAGGGTCCCTGGGCACCTGTCCGTGGACACAGGAGCCCTCCCTGCCACCTAAAGGACCACGCGATTTCCGCTGGGGAACACTGCCCAGAAGCACTCCCAGCCTCGCACAGACACTGTGCGCAGGATAGACTTGTGGACCAGGGGCCTGGGCGGGGAATTTTCCAGGGAACTCTCTAAAGGCCAGGTGCCCTCTGTCGCCCTGGGAGTGCCCACGCCATCCCTTAACCCTGCAGGACACTATCATCCAGCAATAAGCAGCCCTCTGCCTCCACGGGGCTCAAACACCTGGGCCCGTTGTGCGAGCACCTGGCGTTCCTGCAGGCAAACCCGCAGACCCCTCTGGCCCGAACCCACCACTGCGAACATCCCCCTTTTCTTCCAACCGTAAAGGGGTCCTCCTTGAGGAGTGGAGGAACATGGGGAGGCCCCCAGTAGAAGGCTTTTCTCCGAGCCGCGGCTGGCTCCTTTCGGGCCTATACGTGGGCTGCGCTTTCGCACTCCGGCTCCCCACAACAGGCCTCCCTCGGGTCACGGGACCCACCCTTGAGGTGTCTCCTGACCCACCCCTGAGGGGTCACGTGACCCACCCCTGAGGGGTCATGTGACCCAACCATTTGGGGTCACGTGACCCACCACTGGGGGGGTCTCGTGATGCACCACTGAGGGGTCACATGACCCACCCCTGGTGGGTCTCGTGACCCACCCCTGAGGGGTTCGTGACCCACCCTTTTGGGGTCACGTGACCCACCCTTTTGGGGTCACGTGACCCACGCTTGCGGTCTCTCGTGACCCACCCTTGGGAGGTCACCTGTCCCACCTTGGAGGGGTCAGGTGACCCGCCCTTGAGAGGTCACAGCAGTTTCACAGTGTCCCTGCGCACCTGTCAGTGGAAACAGAAGCCCTCCCTGCCACTCAGAGGACCGCGCGATTAACCCTAGGCCACACTGCCCAGCAGCACTCTCAGCCCCGCACAGACAGTGTGCTCAGGATAGACTTGTGGACCAGGGACCTGGGCGGGGAATTTTCCAGGGAACTCTCTAAAGGCCAGGTGCCCTCTGTCGCCCTGGGAGTGCCCACGCCATCCCTTAACCCTGCAGGACACTATCATCCAGCAATAAGCAGCCCTCTGCCTCCACGGGGCTCAAACACCTGGGCCCGTTGTGCGAGCACCTGGCGTTCGTGCAGGCAAACCCGCAGACCCCTCTGGCCCGAACCCACCACTGCGAAGATCCCACTTTTCTTCCATCCGTAAAGGGGTCCTCCTTGAGGAGTGGAGGAACATGGGGAGGCCCCCAGGAGATGGCTTTTCTCCGAGCCGCGGCTGGCTCCTTTCGGGCCTATACGTGGGCCGCGCGAGGGCACTCAGGCTCCCCACAACAGGCCTCCCTCGGGTCACGGGACCCACACTTGAGGTGTCTCCTGACCCACCCTTGAGGGGTCACGTGACCCACCCCCTGAGGGGTCACGTGACCCACACCGGAGGGGTCACGTGACCCACCCCTGTGGGGTCTCATGACGCACCCCTGAGGGGTCACGTGACCCACCCCGAGGGTTCACGTGACCCACACCGGAGGGGTCATGTGACCCACCCCTGTGGGGTCTCGTGACGCACCCCTGAGGGGTCACGTGACCCACCCCCGAGGGTTCACGTGACCCACACCGGAGGGGTCATGTGACCCACCCCTGTGGGGTCTCGTGACGCACCCCTGAGGGGTCACGTGACCCACCCCTCGGGGGTCTCGCGACCCACCCCTGAGGGGTCACGTGACCCACACCTGCGGGGTCACGTGTCCCACACCTAGGGGGTGTCGTGACCCACCCCTGAGGGGTCACGTGACCCACCCTTGAGGGGTTTTCGTGACCCACCCTTTTGGGGTCAAATGACCCACCCTTGCGGGGTCTCGTGGCCCACCCTTGGGAGGTCACCTGTCCCACCCTGGAGGGGTCAGGTGACCCGCCCTTGAGAGGTCACAGCAGTTTCACAGGGTCCCTGCGCACCTGTCAGTGGAAACAGAAGCCCTCCCTGCCACTCAGAGGACCGCGCGATTTCCCCTAGGCCACACTGCCCAGCAGCACTCTCAGCCCCGCACAGACAGTGTGCTAAGGACAGACTTGGATACCGGGGCCCTGGGCGGGGGATTTTCCATGGAACTCTCTAAGGGCCCGGTGCCCTGTGTCGCCCGGGAGTGCCCATGCCCTTCCTTGACCCCGCAGGACACATGCATCCAGCAATAAGCAGCCGTCTGCCTCCACGGGGCTCAAACACCTGGGCCCGGTGTGCGGGCACCTGGCGTACGTGGAGGCAAACCCCCAGACCCCTCTGGCCGGAACCCACCACTGCGAAGATACCCCTTTTCTTCCATCCGTAAAGAGGCCCTCCCTGGGGAGTGGAGGAACATGGGGAGGCCCCCAGGAGATGGCTTTTCTCCGAGCCGCGGCTGGCTCCTTTCAGGCCTATACGTGGGCCGCGCATGCGCACTCAGGCTCCCAAGCACACCCCTTCCTCGGCTCACCTGACCCGCCCTTTAGAGGTCACAGCAGTTCCACAGGGTCCCTGGGCACCTGTCCGTGGACACAGGAGCCCTCCCTGCCACCTAAAGGACCACGCGATTTCCGCTGGGGAACACTGCCCAGAAGCACTCCCAGCCTCGCACAGACACTGTGCGCAGGATAGACTTGTGGACCAGGGGCCTGGGCGGGGAATTTTCCAGGGAACTCTCTAAAGGCCAGGTGCCCTCTGTCGCCCTGGGAGTGCCCACGCCATCCCTTAACCCTGCAGGACACTATCATCCAGCAATAAGCAGCCCTCTGCCTCCACGGGGCTCAAACACCTGGGCCCGTTGTGCGAGCACCTGGCGTTCCTGCAGGCAAACCCGCAGACCCCTCTGGCCCGAACCCACCACTGCGAACATCCCCCTTTTCTTCCAACCGTAAAGGGGTCCTCCTTGAGGAGTGGAGGAACATGGGGAGGCCCCCAGTAGAAGGCTTTTCTCCGAGCCGCGGCTGGCTCCTTTCGGGCCTATACGTGGGCTGCGCTTTCGCACTCCGGCTCCCCACAACAGGCCTCCCTCGGGTCACGGGACCCACCCTTGAGGTGTCTCCTGACCCACCCCTGAGGGGTCACGTGACCCACCCCTGAGGGGTCATGTGACCCAACCATTTGGGGTCACGTGACCCACCACTGGGGGGGTCTCGTGATGCACCACTGAGGGGTCACATGACCCACCCCTGGTGGGTCTCGTGACCCACCCCTGAGGGGTTCGTGACCCACCCTTTTGGGGTCACGTGACCCACCCTTTTGGGGTCACGTGACCCACGCTTGCGGTCTCTCGTGACCCACCCTTGGGAGGTCACCTGTCCCACCTTGGAGGGGTCAGGTGACCCGCCCTTGAGAGGTCACAGCAGTTTCACAGTGTCCCTGCGCACCTGTCAGTGGAAACAGAAGCCCTCCCTGCCACTCAGAGGACCGCGCGATTAACCCTAGGCCACACTGCCCAGCAGCACTCTCAGCCCCGCACAGACAGTGTGCTCAGGATAGACTTGTGGACCAGGGACCTGGGCGGGGAATTTTCCAGGGAACTCTCTAAAGGCCAGGTGCCCTCTGTCGCCCTGGGAGTGCCCACGCCATCCCTTAACCCTGCAGGACACTATCATCCAGCAATAAGCAGCCCTCTGCCTCCACGGGGCTCAAACACCTGGGCCCGTTGTGCGAGCACCTGGCGTTCGTGCAGGCAAACCCGCAGACCCCTCTGGCCCGAACCCACCACTGCGAAGATCCCACTTTTCTTCCATCCGTAAAGGGGTCCTCCTTGAGGAGTGGAGGAACATGGGGAGGCCCCCAGGAGATGGCTTTTCTCCGAGCCGCGGCTGGCTCCTTTCGGGCCTATACGTGGGCCGCGCGAGGGCACTCAGGCTCCCCACAACAGGCCTCCCTCGGGTCACGGGACCCACACTTGAGGTGTCTCCTGACCCACCCTTGAGGGGTCACGTGACCCACCCCCTGAGGGGTCACGTGACCCACACCGGAGGGGTCACGTGACCCACCCCTGTGGGGTCTCATGACGCACCCCTGAGGGGTCACGTGACCCACCCCGAGGGTTCACGTGACCCACACCGGAGGGGTCATGTGACCCACCCCTGTGGGGTCTCGTGACGCACCCCTGAGGGGTCACGTGACCCACCCCCGAGGGTTCACGTGACCCACACCGGAGGGGTCATGTGACCCACCCCTGTGGGGTCTCGTGACGCACCCCTGAGGGGTCACGTGACCCACCCCTCGGGGGTCTCGCGACCCACCCCTGAGGGGTCACGTGACCCACACCTGCGGGGTCACGTGTCCCACACCTAGGGGGTGTCGTGACCCACCCCTGAGGGGTCACGTGACCCACCCTTGAGGGGTTTTCGTGACCCACCCTTTTGGGGTCAAATGACCCACCCTTGCGGGGTCTCGTGGCCCACCCTTGGGAGGTCACCTGTCCCACCCTGGAGGGGTCAGGTGACCCGCCCTTGAGAGGTCACAGCAGTTTCACAGGGTCCCTGCGCACCTGTCAGTGGAAACAGAAGCCCTCCCTGCCACTCAGAGGACCGCGCGATTTCCCCTAGGCCACACTGCCCAGCAGCACTCTCAGCCCCGCACAGACAGTGTGCTAAGGACAGACTTGGATACCGGGGCCCTGGGCGGGGGATTTTCCATGGAACTCTCTAAGGGCCCGGTGCCCTGTGTCGCCCGGGAGTGCCCATGCCCTTCCTTGACCCCGCAGGACACATGCATCCAGCAATAAGCAGCCGTCTGCCTCCACGGGGCTCAAACACCTGGGCCCGGTGTGCGGGCACCTGGCGTACGTGGAGGCAAACCCCCAGACCCCTCTGGCCGGAACCCACCACTGCGAAGATCCCCCTTTTCTTCCATCCGTAAAGAGGCCCTCCCTGGGGAGTGGAGGAACATGGGGAGGCCCCCAGGAGATGGCTTTTCTCCGAGCCGCGGCTGGCTCCTTTCAGGCCTATACGTGGGCCGCGCATGCGCACTCAGGCTCCCAAGCACACCCCTTCCTCGGCTCACCTGACCCGCCCTTTAGAGGTCACAGCAGTTCCACAGGGTCCCTGGGCACCTGTCCGTGGACACAGGAGCCCTCCCTGCCACCTAAAGGACCACGCGATTTCCGCTGGGGAACACTGCCCAGAAGCACTCCCAGCCTCGCACAGACACTGTGCGCAGGATAGACTTGTGGACCAGGGGCCTGGGCGGGGAATTTTCCAGGGAACTCTCTAAAGGCCAGGTGCCCTCTGTCGCCCTGGGAGTGCCCACGCCATCCCTTAACCCTGCAGGACACTATCATCCAGCAATAAGCAGCCCTCTGCCTCCACGGGGCTCAAACACCTGGGCCCGTTGTGCGAGCACCTGGCGTTCCTGCAGGCAAACCCGCAGACCCCTCTGGCCCGAACCCACCACTGCGAAGATCCCCCTTTTCTTCCATCCGTAAAGGGGTCCTCCTTGAGGAGTGGAGGAACATGGGGAGGCCCCCAGTAGATGGCTTTTCTCCGAGCCGCGGCTGGCTCCTTTCGGGCCTATACGTGGGCCGCGCGTGCGCACTCAGGCTCCCCACAACAGGCCTCCCTCGGGTCACGGGACCCACCCTTGAGGTGTCTCCTGACCCACCCTTGAGGGGTCACGTGACCCACCCCCGAGGGGTCACGTGACCCCCCTGTGGGGTCTCGTGACGCACCCCTGAGGGGTCACGTGACCCACCCCTGGGGGGCTCTCGTGACGCACCCCTGAGGGGTCACGTGACCCACACCTGGGGGGTCTCGTGACCCACCCCTGAGGGGTCACGTGACCCACACCTGCGGGGTCACGTGACCCACCCCTGGGGGGCTCTCGTGACCCACCCCTGAGGGGTCACGTGACCCACCCCTGGGGGGCTCTCGTGACCCACCCCTGAGGGGTCACGTGACCCACCCTTGCGGGGTCTCGTGGCCCACCCTTGGGAGGTCACCTGTCCCACCCTGGAGGGGTCAGGTGACCCGCCCTTGAGAGGTCACAGCAGTTTCACAGGGTCCCTGCGCACCTGTCAGTGGAAACAGAAGCCCTCCCTGCCACTCAGAGGACCGCGCGATTTCCCCTAGGCCACACTGCCCAGCAGCACTCTCAGCCCCGCACAGACAGTGTGCTAAGGACAGACTTGGATACCGGGGCCCTGGGCGGGGGATTTTCCATGGAACTCTCTAAGGGCCCGGTGCCCTGTGTCGCCCGGGAGTGCCCATGCCCTTCCTTGACCCCGCAGGACACATGCATCCAGCAATAAGCAGCCGTCTGCCTCCACGGGGCTCAAACACCTGGGCCCGGTGTGCGGGCACCAGGCGTACGTGGAGGCAAACCCCCAGACCCCTCTGGCCGGAACCCACCACTGCGAAGATACCCCTTTTCTTCCATCCGTAAAGAGGCCCTCCCTGGGGAGTGGAGGAACATGGGGAGGCCCCCAGGAGATGGCTTTTCTCCGAGCCGCGGCTGGCTCCTTTCAGGCCTATACGTGGGCCGCGCATGCGCACTCAGGCTCCCAAGCACACCCCTTCCTCGGCTCACCTGACCCGCCCTTTAGAGGTCACAGCAGTTCCACAGGGTCCCTGGGCACCTGTCCGTGGACACAGGAGCCCTCCCTGCCACCTAAAGGACCACGCGATTTCCGCTGGGGAACACTGCCCAGAAGCACTCCCAGCCTCGCACAGACACTGTGCGCAGGATAGACTTGTGGACCAGGGGCCTGGGCGGGGAATTTTCCAGGGAACTCTCTAAAGGCCAGGTGCCCTCTGTCGCCCTGGGAGTGCCCACGCCATCCCTTAACCCTGCAGGACACTATCATCCAGCAATAAGCAGCCCTCTGCCTCCACGGGGCTCAAACACCTGGGCCCGTTGTGCGAGCACCTGGCGTTCCTGCAGGCAAACCCGCAGACCCCTCTGGCCCGAACCCACCACTGCGAACATCCCCCTTTTCTTCCAACCGTAAAGGGGTCCTCCTTGAGGAGTGGAGGAACATGGGGAGGCCCCCAGTAGATGGCTTTTCTCCGAGCCGCGGCTGGCTCCTTTCGGGCCTATACGTGGGCCGCGCGTGCGCACTCAGGCTCCCCACAACAGGCCTCCCTCGGGTCACGGGACCCACCCTTGAGGTATCTCCTGACCCACCCTTGAGGGGTCACGTGACCCACCCCCGAGGGGTCACGTGACCCACAACGGAGGGGTCACGTGACCCCCCCTGTGGGGTCTCGTGACGCACCCCTGAGGGGTCACGTGACCCACCCCTGGGGGGCTCTCGTGACGCACCCCTGAGGGGTCACGTGACCCACCCCTGGGGGGTCTCGTGACCCACCCCTGAGGGGTCACGTGACCCACACCTGCGGGGTCACGTGACCCACCCCTGGGGGGCTCTCGTGACCCACCCCTGAGGGGTCACGTGACCCACCCCTGGGGGGCTCTCGTGACCCACCCCTGAGGGGTCACGTGACCCACCCTTGCGGGGTTTCGTGGCCCACCCTTGTGAGGTCACCTGTCCCACCCTGGAGGGGTCAGGTGACCCGCCCTTGAGAGGTCACAGCAGTTTCACAGGGTCCCTGCGCACCTGTCAGTGGAAACAGAAGCCCTCCCTGCCACTCAGAGGACCGCGCGATTTCCCCTAGGCCACACTGCCCAGCAGCACTCTCAGCCCCGCACAGACAGTGTGCTAAGGACAGACTTGGATACCGGGGCCCTGGGCGGGGGATTTTCCATGGAACTCTCTAAGGGCCCGGTGCCCTGTGTCGCCCGGGAGTGCCCATGCCCTTCCTTGACCCCGCAGGACACTTGCATCCAGCAATAAGCAGCCGTCTGCCTCCACGGGGCTCAAACACCTGGGCCCGGTGTGCGGGCACCTGGCGTACGTGGAGGCAAACCCCCAGACCCCTCTGGCCGGAACCCACCACTGCGAAGATACCCCTTTTCTTCCATCCGTAAAGAGGCCCTCCCTGGGGAGTGGAGGAACATGGGGAGGCCCCCAGGAGATGGCTTTTCTCCGAGCCGCGGCTGGCTCCTTTCAGGCCTATACGTGGGCCGCGCATGCGCACTCAGGCTCCCAAGCACACCCCTTCCTCGGCTCACCTGACCCGCCCTTTAGAGGTCACAGCAGTTCCACAGGGTCCCTGGGCACCTGTCCGTGGACACAGGAGCCCTCCCTGCCACCTAAAGGACCACGCGATTTCCGCTGGGGAACACTGCCCAGAAGCACTCCCAGCCTGGCACAGACACTGTGCGCAGGATAGACTTGTGGACCAGGGGCCTGGGCGGGGAATTTTCCAGGGAACTCTCTAAAGGCCAGGTGCCCTCTGTCGCCCTGGGAGTGCCCACGCCATCCCTTAACCCTGCAGGACACTATCATCCAGCAATAAGCAGCCCTCTGCCTCCACGGGGCTCAAACACCTGGGCCCGTTGTGCGAGCACCTGGCGTTCCTGCAGGCAAACCCGCAGACCCCTCTGGCCCGAACCCACCACTGCGAAGATCCCCCTTTTCTTCCATCCGTAAAGGGGTCCTCCTTGAGGAGTGGAGGAACATGGGGAGGCCCCCAGGAGATGGCCTTTCTCCGAGCCGCGGCTGGCTCCTTTCGGGCCTATACGTGGGCCGCGCGTGCGCACTCTGGCTCCCCACAACAGGCCTCCCTCGGGTCACGGGACCCACCCTTGAGGTGTCTCCTGACCCACCCTTGAGGGGTCACGTGACCCACCCCCGAGGGGTCACGTGACCCACAACGGAGGGGTCACGTGACCCCCCCTGTGGGGTCTCGTGACGCACCCCTGAGGGGTCACGTGACCCACCCCTGGGGGGCTCTCGTGACGCACCCCTGAGGGGTCACGTGACCCACCCCTGGGGGGTCTCGTGACCCACCCCTGAGGGGTCACGTGTCCCACACCTGCGGGGTCACGTGACCCACCCCTGGGGGGCTCTCGTGACCCACCCTTTTGGGGTCACGTGACCCACCCTTGCGGGGTCTCGTGGCCCACCCTTGGGAGGTCACCTGTCCCACCCTGGAGGGGTCAGGTGACCCGCCCTTGAGAGGTCACAGCAGTTTCACAGGGTCCCTGCGCACCTGTCAGTGGAAACAGAAGCCCTCCCTGCCACTCAGAGGACCGCGCGATTTCCCCTAGGCCACACTGCCCAGCAGCACTCTCAGCCCCGCACAGACAGTGTGCTAAGGACAGACTTGGATACCGGGGCCCTGGGCGGGGGATTTTCCATGGAACTCTCTAAGGGCCCGGTGCCCTGTGTCGCCCGGGAGTGCCCATGCCCTTCCTTGACCCGCAGGACACATGCATCCACCAATAAGCAGCCGTCTGCCTCCACGGGGCTCAAACACCTGGGCCCGGTGTGCGGGCACCTGGCGTACGTGGAGGCAAACCCCCAGACCCCTCTGGCCGGAACCCACCACTGCGAAGATCCCCCTTTTCTTCCATCCGTAAAGAGGCCCTCCCTGGGGAGTGGAGGAACATGGGGAGGCCCCCAGGAGATGGCTTTTCTCCGAGCCGCGGCTGGCTCCTTTCAGGCCTATACGTGGGCCGCGCATGCGCACTCAGGCTCCCAAGCACACCCCTTCCTCGGCTCACCTGACCCGCCCTTTAGAGGTCACAGCAGTTCCACAGGGTCCCTGGGCACCTGTCCGTGGACACAGGAGCCCTCCCTGCCACCTAAAGGACCACGCGATTTCCGCTGGGGAACACTGCCCAGAAGCACTCCCAGCCTCGCACAGACACTGTGCGCAGGATAGACTTGTGGACCAGGGGCCTGGGCGGGGAATTTTCCAGGGAACTCTCTAAAGGCCAGGTGCCCTCTGTCGCCCTGGGAGTGCCCACGCCATCCCTTAACCCTGCAGGACACTATCATCCAGCAATAAGCAGCCCTCTGCCTCCACGGGGCTCAAACACCTGGGCCCGTTGTGCGAGCACCTGGCGTTCCTGCAGGCAAACCCGCAGACCCCTCTGGCCCGAACCCACCACTGCGAAGATCCCCCTTTTCTTCCATCCGTAAAGGGGTCCTCCTTGAGGAGTGGAGGAACATGGGGAGGCCCCCAGGAGATGGCCTTTCTCCGAGCCGCGGCTGGCTCCTTTCGGGCCTATACGTGGGCCGCGCGTGCGCACTCAGGCTCCCCACAACAGGCCTCCCTCGGGTCACGGGACCCACCCTTGAGGTGTCTCCTGACCCACCCTTGAGGGGTCACGTGACCCACCCCCGAGGGGTCACGTGACCCACAACGGAGGGGTCACGTGACCCCCCCTGTGGGGTCTCGCGACGCACCCCTGAGGGGTCACGTGACCCACCCCTGGGGGGCTCTCGTGACGCACCCCTGAGGGGTCACGTGACCCACCCCTGGGGGGTCTCGTGACCCACCCCTGAGGGGTCACGTGACCCACACCTGCGGGGTCACGTGACCCACCCCTGGGGGGCTCTCGTGACCCACCCCTGAGGGGTCACGTGACCCACCCCTGGGGGGCTCTCGTGACCCACCCCTGAGGGGTCACGTGACCCACCCCCGAGGGGTCACGTGACCCACAACGGAGGGGTCACGTGACCCCCCCTGTGGGGTCTCGTGACGCACCCCTGAGGGGTCACGTGACCCACCCCTGGGGGGCTCTCGTGACGCACCCCTGAGGGGTCACGTGACCCACCCCTGGGGGGTCTCGTGACCCACCCCTGAGGGGTCACGTGTCCCACACCTGCGGGGTCACGTGACCCACCCCTGGGGGGCTCTCGTGACCCACCCTTTTGGGGTCACGTGACCCACCCTTGCGGGGTCTCGTGGCCCACCCTTGGGAGGTCACCTGTCCCACCCTGGAGGGGTCAGGTGACCCGCCCTTGAGAGGTCACAGCAGTTTCACAGGGTCCCTGCGCACCTGTCAGTGGAAACAGAAGCCCTCCCTGCCACTCAGAGGACCGCGCGATTTCCCCTAGGCCACACTGCCCAGCAGCACTCTCAGCCCCGCACAGACAGTGTGCTAAGGACAGACTTGGATACCGGGGCCCTGGGCGGGGGATTTTCCATGGAACTCTCTAAGGGCCCGGTGCCCTGTGTCGCCCGGGAGTGCCCATGCCCTTCCTTGACCCGCAGGACACATGCATCCACCAATAAGCAGCCGTCTGCCTCCACGGGGCTCAAACACCTGGGCCCGGTGTGCGGGCACCTGGCGTACGTGGAGGCAAACCCCCAGACCCCTCTGGCCGGAACCCACCACTGCGAAGATCCCCCTTTTCTTCCATCCGTAAAGAGGCCCTCCCTGGGGAGTGGAGGAACATGGGGAGGCCCCCAGGAGATGGCTTTTCTCCGAGCCGCGGCTGGCTCCTTTCAGGCCTATACGTGGGCCGCGCATGCGCACTCAGGCTCCCAAGCACACCCCTTCCTCGGCTCACCTGACCCGCCCTTTAGAGGTCACAGCAGTTCCACAGGGTCCCTGGGCACCTGTCCGTGGACACAGGAGCCCTCCCTGCCACCTAAAGGACCACGCGATTTCCGCTGGGGAACACTGCCCAGAAGCACTCCCAGCCTCGCACAGACACTGTGCGCAGGATAGACTTGTGGACCAGGGGCCTGGGCGGGGAATTTTCCAGGGAACTCTCTAAAGGCCAGGTGCCCTCTGTCGCCCTGGGAGTGCCCACGCCATCCCTTAACCCTGCAGGACACTATCATCCAGCAATAAGCAGCCCTCTGCCTCCACGGGGCTCAAACACCTGGGCCCGTTGTGCGAGCACCTGGCGTTCCTGCAGGCAAACCCGCAGACCCCTCTGGCCCGAACCCACCACTGCGAAGATCCCCCTTTTCTTCCATCCGTAAAGGGGTCCTCCTTGAGGAGTGGAGGAACATGGGGAGGCCCCCAGGAGATGGCCTTTCTCCGAGCCGCGGCTGGCTCCTTTCGGGCCTATACGTGGGCCGCGCGTGCGCACTCAGGCTCCCCACAACAGGCCTCCCTCGGGTCACGGGACCCACCCTTGAGGTGTCTCCTGACCCACCCTTGAGGGGTCACGTGACCCACCCCCGAGGGGTCACGTGACCCACAACGGAGGGGTCACGTGACCCCCCCTGTGGGGTCTCGCGACGCACCCCTGAGGGGTCACGTGACCCACCCCTGGGGGGCTCTCGTGACGCACCCCTGAGGGGTCACGTGACCCACCCCTGGGGGGTCTCGTGACCCACCCCTGAGGGGTCACGTGACCCACACCTGCGGGGTCACGTGACCCACCCCTGGGGGGCTCTCGTGACCCACCCCTGAGGGGTCACGTGACCCACCCCTGGGGGGCTCTCGTGACCCACCCCTGAGGGGTCACGTGACCCACCCTTGCGGGGTCTCGTGGCCCACCCTTGGGAGGTCACCTGTCCCACCCTGGAGGGGTCAGGTGACCCGCCCTTGAGAGGTCACAGCAGTTTCACAGGGTCCCTGCGCACCTGTCAGTGGAAACAGAAGCCCTCCCTGCCACTCAGAGGACCGCGCGATTTCCCCTAGGCCACACTGCCCAGCAGCACTCTCAGCCCCGCACAGACAGTGTGCTAAGGACAGACTTGGATACCGGGGCCCTGGGCGGGGGATTTTCCATGGAACTCTCTAAGGGCCCGGTGCCCTGTGTCGCCCGGGAGTGCCCATGCCCTTCCTTGACCCCGCAGGACACATGCATCCAGCAATAAGCAGCCGTCTGCCTCCACGGGGCTCAAACACCTGGGCCCGGTGTGCGGGCACCTGGCGTACGTGGAGGCAAACCCCCAGACCCCTCTGGCCGGAACCCACCACTGCGAAGATCCCCCTTTTCTTCCATCCGTAAAGAGGCCCTCCCTGGGGAGTGGAGGAACATGGGGAGGCCCCCAGGAGATGGCTTTTCTCCGAGCCGCGGCTGGCTCCTTTCAGGCCTATACGTGGGCCGCGCATGCGCACTCAGGCTCCCAAGCACACCCCTTCCTCGGCTCACCTGACCCGCCCTTTAGAGGTCACAGCAGTTCCACAGGGTCCCTGGGCACCTGTCCGTGGACACAGGAGCCCTCCCTGCCACCTAAAGGACCACGCGATTTCCGCTGGGGAACACTGCCCAGAAGCACTCCCAGCCTCGCACAGACACTGTGCGCAGGATAGACTTGTGGACCAGGGGCCTGGGCGGGGAATTTTCCAGGGAACTCTCTAAAGGCCAGGTGCCCTCTGTCGCCCTGGGAGTGCCCACGCCATCCCTTAACCCTGCAGGACACTATCATCCAGCAATAAGCAGCCCTCTGCCTCCACGGGGCTCAAACACCTGGGCCCGTTGTGCGAGCACCTGGCGTTCCTGCAGGCAAACCCGCAGACCCCTCTGGCCCGAACCCACCACTGCGAAGATCCCCCTTTTCTTCCAACCGTAAAGGGGTCCTCCTTGAGGAGTGGAGGAACATGGGGAGGCCCCCAGTAGATGGCTTTTCTCCGAGCCGCGGCTGGCTCCTTTCGGGCCTATACGTGGGCCGCGCGTGCGCACTCAGGCTCCCCACAACAGGCCTCCCTCGGGTCACGGGACCCACCCTTGAGGTGTCTCCTGACCCACCCTTGAGGGGTCACGTGACCCACCCCCGAGGGGTCACGTGACCCACAACGGAGGGGTCACGTGACCCCCCCTGTGGGGTCTCGCGACGCACCCCTGAGGGGTCACGTGACCCACCCCTGGGGGGCTCTCGTGACGCACCCCTGAGGGGTCACGTGACCCACCCCTGGGGGGTCTCGTGACCCACCCCTGAGGGGTCACGTGACCCACACCTGCGGGGTCACGTGACCCACCCCTGGGGGGCTCTCGTGACCCACCCCTGAGGGGTCACGTGACCCACCCCTGGGGGGCTCTCGTGACCCACCCCTGAGGGGTCACGTGACCCACCCTTGCGGGGTCTCGTGGCCCACCCTTGGGAGGTCACCTGTCCCACCCTGGAGGGGTCAGGTGACCCGCCCTTGAGAGGTCACAGCAGTTTCACAGGGTCCCTGCGCACCTGTCAGTGGAAACAGAAGCCCTCCCTGCCACTCAGAGGACCGCGCGATTTCCCCTAGGCCACACTGCCCAGCAGCACTCTCAGCCCCGCACAGACAGTGTGCTAAGGACAGACTTGGATACCGGGGCCCTGGGCGGGGGATTTTCCATGGAACTCTCTAAGGGCCCGGTGCCCTGTGTCGCCCGGGAGTGCCCATGCCCTTCCTTGACCCCGCAGGACACATGCATCCAGCAATAAGCAGCCGTCTGCCTCCACGGGGCTCAAACACCTGGGCCCGGTGTGCGGGCACCTGGCGTACGTGGAGGCAAACCCCCAGACCCCTCTGGCCGGAACCCACCACTGCGAAGATCCCCCTTTTCTTCCATCCGTAAAGAGGCCCTCCCTGGGGAGTGGAGGAACATGGGGAGGCCCCCAGGAGATGGCTTTTCTCCGAGCCGCGGCTGGCTCCTTTCAGGCCTATACGTGGGCCGCGCATGCGCACTCAGGCTCCCAAGCACACCCCTTCCTCGGCTCACCTGACCCGCCCTTTAGAGGTCACAGCAGTTCCACAGGGTCCCTGGGCACCTGTCCGTGGACACAGGAGCCCTCCCTGCCACCTACAGGACCACGCGATTTCCGCTGGGGAACACTGCCCAGAAGCACTCCCAGCCTCGCACAGACACTGTGCGCAGGATAGACTTGTGGACCAGGGGCCTGGGCGGGGAATTTTCCAGGGAACTCTCAAAAGGCCAGGTGCCCTCTGTCGCCCTGGGAGTGCCCACGCCATCCCTTAACCCTGCAGGACACTATCATCCAGCAATAAGCAGCCCTCTGCCTCCACGGGGCTCAAACACCTGGGCCCGTTGTGCGAGCACCTGGCGTTCCTGCAGGCAAACCCGCAGACCCCTCTGGCCCGAACCCACCACTGCGAAGATCCCCCTTTTCTTCCATCCGTAAAGGGGTCCTCCTTGAGGAGTGGAGGAACATGGGGAGGCCCCCAGTAGATGGCTTTTCTCCGAGCCGCGGCTGGCTGTTTTCGGGCCTATACGTGGGCCGCGCGTGCGCACTCAGGCTCCCCACAACAGGCCTCCCTCGGGTCACGGGACCCACCCTTGAGGTGTCTCCTGACCCACCCTTGAGGGGTCACGTGACCCACCCCCGAGGGGTCACGTGACCCACAACGGAGGGGTCACGTGACCCCCCCTGTGGGGTCTCGTGACGCACCCCTGAGGGGTCACGTGACCCACCCCTGGGGGGTCTCGTGACCCACCCCTGAGGGGTCACGTGACCCACACCTGCGGGGTCACGTGACCCACCCCTGGGGGGCTCTCGTGACCCACCCCTGAGGCGTCACGTGACCCACCCCTGGGGGGCTCTCGTGACCCACCCCTGAGGGGTCACGTGACCCACCCTTGCGGGGTCTCGTGGCCCACCCTTGGGAGGTCACCTGTCCCACCCTGGAGGGGTCAGGTGACCCGCCCTTGAGAGGTCACAGCAGTTTCACAGGGTCCCTGCGCACCTGTCAGTGGAAACAGAAGCCCTCCCTGCCACTCAGAGGACCGCGCGATTTCCCCTAGGCCACACTGCCCAGCAGCACTCTCAGCCACGCACAGACAGTGTGCTAAGGACAGACTTGGATACCGGGGCCCTGGGCGGGGGATTTTCCATGGAACTCTCTAAGGGCCCGGTGCCCTGTGTCGCCCGGGAGTGCCCATGCCCTTCCTTGACCCCGCAGGACACTTGCATCCAGCAATAAGCAGCCGTCTGCCTCCACGGGGCTCAAACACCTGGGCCCGGTGTGCGGGCACCTGGCGTACGTGGAGGCAAACCCCCAGACCCCTCTGGCCGGAACCCACCACTGCGAAGATCCCCCTTTTCTTCCATCGGTAAAGAGGCCCTCCCTGGGGAGTGGAGGAACATGGGGAGGCCCCCAGGAGATGGCTTTTCTCCGAGCCGCGGCTGGCTCCTTTCAGGCCTATACGTGGGCCGCGCATGCGCACTCAGGCTCCCAAGCACACCCCTTCCTCGGCTCACCTGACCCGCCCTTTAGAGGTCACAGCAGTTCCACAGGGTCCCTGGGCACCTGTCCGTGGACACAGGAGCCCTCCCTGCCACCTAAAGGACCACGCGATTTCCGCTGGGGAACACTGCCCAGAAGCACTCCCAGCCTCGCACAGACACTGTGCGCAGGATAGACTTGTGGACCAGGGGCCTGGGCGGGGAATTTTCCAGGGAACTCTCTAAAGGCCAGGTGCCCTCTGTCGCCCTGGGAGTGCCCACGCCATCCCTTAACCCTGCAGGACACTATCATCCAGCAATAAGCAGCCCTCTGCCTCCACGGGGCTCAAACACCTGGGCCCGTTGTGCGAGCACCTGGCGTTCCTGCAGGCAAACCCGCAGACCCCTCTGGCCCGAACCCACCACTGCGAAGATCCCCCTTTTCTTCCATCCGTAAAGGGGTCCTCCTTGAGGAGTGGAGGAACATGGGGAGGCCCCCAGGAGATGGCCTTTCTCCGAGCCGCGGCTGGCTCCTTTCGGGCCTATACGTGGGCCGCGCGTGCGCACTCTGGCTCCCCACAACAGGCCTCCCTCGGGTCACGGGACCCACCCTTGAGGTGTCTCCTGACCCACCCTTGAGGGGTCACGTGACCCACCCCCGAGGGGTCACGTGACCCACAACGGAGGGGTCACGTGACCCCCCCTGTGGGGTCTCGTGACGCACCCCTGAGGGGTCACGTGACCCACCCCTGGGGGGCTCTCGTGACGCACCCCTGAGGGGTCACGTGACCCACCCCTGGGGGGTCTCGTGACCCACCACTGAGGGGTCACGTGACCCACACCTGCGGGGTCACGTGACCCACCCCTGGGGGGCTCTCGTGACCCACCCTTTTGGGGTCACGTGACCCACCCTTGCGGGGTCTCGTGGCCCACCCTTGGGAGGTCACCTGTCCCACCCTGGAGGGGTCAGGTGACCCGCCCTTGAGAGGTCACAGCAGTTTCACAGGGTCCCTGCGCACCTGTCAGTGGAAACAGAAGCCCTCCCTGCCACTCAGAGGACCGCGCGATTTCCCCTAGGCCACACTGCCCAGCAGCACTCTCAGCCCCGCACAGACAGTGTGCTAAGGACAGACTTGGATACCGGGGCCCTGGGCGGGGGATTTTCCATGGAACTCTCTAAGGGCCCGGTGCCCTGTGTCGCCCGGGAGTGCCCATGCCCTTCCTTGACCCCGCAGGACACTTGCATCCAGCAATAAGCAGCCGTCTGCCTCCACGGGGCTCAAACACCTGGGCCCGGTGTGCGGGCACCTGGCGTACGTGGAGGCAAACCCCCAGACCCCTCTGGCCGGAACCCACCACTGCGAAGATCCCCCTTTTCTTCCATCGGTAAAGAGGCCCTCCCTGGGGAGTGGAGGAACATGGGGAGGCCCCCAGGAGATGGCTTTTCTCCGAGCCGCGGCTGGCTCCTTTCAGGCCTATACGTGGGCCGCGCATGCGCACTCAGGCTCCCAAGCACACCCCTTCCTCGGCTCACCTGACCCGCCCTTTAGAGGTCACAGCAGTTCCACAGGGTCCCTGGGCACCTGTCCGTGGACACAGGAGCCCTCCCTGCCACCTAAAGGACCACGCGATTTCCGCTGGGGAACACTGCCCAGAAGCACTCCCAGCCTCGCACAGACACTGTGCGCAGGATAGACTTGTGGACCAGGGGCCTGGGCGGGGAATTTTCCAGGGAACTCTCTAAAGGCCAGGTGCCCTCTGTCGCCCTGGGAGTGCCCACGCCATCCCTTAACCCTGCAGGACACTATCATCCAGCAATAAGCAGCCCTCTGCCTCCACGGGGCTCAAACACCTGGGCCCGTTGTGCGAGCACCTGGCGTTCCTGCAGGCAAACCCGCAGACCCCTCTGGCCCGAACCCACCACTGCGAAGATCCCCCTTTTCTTCCAACCGTAAAGGGGTCCTCCTTGAGGAGTGGAGGAACATGGGGAGGCCCCCAGTAGAAGGCTTTTCTCCGAGCCGCGGCTGGCTCCTTTCGGGCCGATACGTGGGCTGCGCTTTCGCACTCCGGCTCCCCACAACAGGCCTCCCTCGGGTCACGGGACCCACCCTTGAGGTGTCTCCTGACCCACCCCTGAGGGGTCACGTGACCCACCCCTGAGGGGTCATGTGACCCAACCATTTGGGGTCACGTGACCCACCACTGGGGGGGTCTCGTGATGCACCACTGAGGGGTCACATGACCCACCCCTGGTGGGTCTCGTGACCCACCCCTGAGGGGTTCGTGACCCACCCTTTTGGGGTCACGTGACCCACCCTTTTGGGGTCACGTGACCCACGCTTGCGGTCTCTCGTGACCCACCCTTGGGAGGTCACCTGTCCCACCTTGGAGGGGTCAGGTGACCCGCCCTTGAGAGGTCACAGCAGTTTCACAGTGTCCCTGCGCACCTGTCAGTGGAAACAGAAGCCCTCCCTGCCACTCAGAGGACCGCGCGATTAACCCTAGGCCACACTGCCCAGCAGCACTCTCAGCCCCGCACAGACAGTGTGCTCAGGATAGACTTGTGGACCAGGGACCTGGGCGGGGAATTTTCCAGGGAACTCTCTAAAGGCCAGGTGCCCTCTGTCGCCCTGGGAGTGCCCACGCCATCCCTTAACCCTGCAGGACACTATCATCCAGCAATAAGCAGCCCTCTGCCTCCACGGGGCTCAAACACCTGGGCCCGTTGTGCGAGCACCTGGCGTTCGTGCAGGCAAACCCGCAGACCCCTCTGGCCCGAACCCACCACTGCGAAGATCCCACTTTTCTTCCATCCGTAAAGGGGTCCTCCTTGAGGAGTGGAGGAACATGGGGAGGCCCCCAGGAGATGGCTTTTCTCCGAGCCGCGGCTGGCTCCTTTCGGGCCTATACGTGGGCCGCGCGAGGGCACTCAGGCTCCCCACAACAGGCCTCCCTCGGGTCACGGGACCCACACTTGAGGTGTCTCCTGACCCACCCTTGAGGGGTCACGTGACCCACCCCCTGAGGGGTCACGTGACCCACACCGGAGGGGTCACGTGACCCACCCCTGTGGGGTCTCATGACGCACCCCTGAGGGGTCACGTGACCCACCCCGAGGGTTCACGTGACCCACACCGGAGGGGTCATGTGACCCACCCCTGTGGGGTCTCGTGACGCACCCCTGAGGGGTCACGTGACCCACCCCCGAGGGTTCACGTGACCCACACCGGAGGGGTCATGTGACCCACCCCTGTGGGGTCTCGTGACGCACCCCTGAGGGGTCACGTGACCCACCCCTCGGGGGTCTCGCGACCCACCCCTGAGGGGTCACGTGACCCACACCTGCGGGGTCACGTGTCCCACACCTAGGGGGTGTCGTGACCCACCCCTGAGGGGTCACGTGACCCACCCTTGAGGGGTTTTCGTGACCCACCCTTTTGGGGTCAAATGACCCACCCTTGCGGGGTCTCGTGGCCCACCCTTGGGAGGTCACCTGTCCCACCCTGGAGGGGTCAGGTGACCCGCCCTTGAGAGGTCACAGCAGTTTCACAGGGTCCCTGCGCACCTGTCAGTGGAAACAGAAGCCCTCCCTGCCACTCAGAGGACCGCGCGATTTCCCCTAGGCCACACTGCCCAGCAGCACTCTCAGCCCCGCACAGACAGTGTGCTAAGGACAGACTTGGATACCGGGGCCCTGGGCGGGGGATTTTCCATGGAACTCTCTAAGGGCCCGGTGCCCTGTGTCGCCCGGGAGTGCCCATGCCCTTCCTTGACCCCGCAGGACACATGCATCCAGCAATAAGCAGCCGTCTGCCTCCACGGGGCTCAAACACCTGGGCCCGGTGTGCGGGCACCTGGCGTACGTGGAGGCAAACCCCCAGACCCCTCTGGCCGGAACCCACCACTGCGAAGATCCCCCTTTTCTTCCATCCGTAAAGAGGCCCTCCCTGGGGAGTGGAGGAACATGGGGAGGCCCCCAGGAGATGGCTTTTCTCCGAGCCGCGGCTGGCTCCTTTCAGGCCTATACGTGGGCCGCGCATGCGCACTCAGGCTCCCAAGCACACCCCTTCCTCGGCTCACCTGACCCGCCCTTTAGAGGTCACAGCAGTTCCACAGGGTCCCTGGGCACCTGTCCGTGGACACAGGAGCCCTCCCTGCCACCTAAAGGACCACGCGATTTCCGCTGGGGAACACTGCCCAGAAGCACTCCCAGCCTCGCACAGACACTGTGCGCAGGATAGACTTGTGGACCAGGGGCCTGGGCGGGGAATTTTCCAGGGAACTCTCTAAAGGCCAGGTGCCCTCTGTCGCCCTGGGAGTGCCCACGCCATCCCTTAACCCTGCAGGACACTATCATCCAGCAATAAGCAGCCCTCTGCCTCCACGGGGCTCAAACACCTGGGCCCGTTGTGCGAGCACCTGGCGTTCCTGCAGGCAAACCCGCAGACCCCTCTGGCCCGAACCCACCACTGCGAAGATCCCCCTTTTCTTCCATCCGTAAAGGGGTCCTCCTTGAGGAGTGGAGGAACATGGGGAGGCCCCCAGTAGATGGCTTTTCTCCGAGCCGCGGCTGGCTCCTTTCGGGCCTATACGTGGGCCGCGCGTGCGCACTCAGGCTCCCCACAACAGGCCTCCCTCGGGTCACGGGACCCACCCTTGAGGTGTCTCCTGACCCACCCTTGAGGGGTCACGTGACCCACCCCCGAGGGGTCACGTGACCCACAACGGAGGGGTCACGTGACCCCCCTGTGGGGTCTCGTGACGCACCCCTGAGGGGTCACGTGACCCACCCCTGGGGGGCTCTCGTGACGCACCCCTGAGGGGTCACGTGACCCACACCTGGGGGGTCTCGTGACCCACCCCTGAGGGGTCACGTGACCCACACCTGCGGGGTCACGTGACCCACCCCTGGGGGGCTCTCGTGACCCACCCCTGAGGGGTCACGTGACCCACCCCTGGGGGGCTCTCGTGACCCACCCCTGAGGGGTCACGTGACCCACCCTTGCGGGGTCTCGTGGCCCACCCTTGGGAGGTCACCTGTCCCACCCTGGAGGGGTCAGGTGACCCGCCCTTGAGAGGTCACAGCAGTTTCACAGGGTCCCTGCGCACCTGTCAGTGGAAACAGAAGCCCTCCCTGCCACTCAGAGGACCGCGCGATTTCCCCTAGGCCACACTGCCCAGCAGCACTCTCAGCCCCGCACAGACAGTGTGCTAAGGACAGACTTGGATACCGGGGCCCTGGGCGGGGGATTTTCCATGGAACTCTCTAAGGGCCCGGTGCCCTGTGTCGCCCGGGAGTGCCCATGCCCTTCCTTGACCCCGCAGGACACATGCATCCAGCAATAAGCAGCCGTCTGCCTCCACGGGGCTCAAACACCTGGGCCCGGTGTGCGGGCACCAGGCGTACGTGGAGGCAAACCCCCAGACCCCTCTGGCCGGAACCCACCACTGCGAAGATACCCCTTTTCTTCCATCCGTAAAGAGGCCCTCCCTGGGGAGTGGAGGAACATGGGGAGGCCCCCAGGAGATGGCTTTTCTCCGAGCCGCGGCTGGCTCCTTTCAGGCCTATACGTGGGCCGCGCATGCGCACTCAGGCTCCCAAGCACACCCCTTCCTCGGCTCACCTGACCCGCCCTTTAGAGGTCACAGCAGTTCCACAGGGTCCCTGGGCACCTGTCCGTGGACACAGGAGCCCTCCCTGCCACCTAAAGGACCACGCGATTTCCGCTGGGGAACACTGCCCAGAAGCACTCCCAGCCTCGCACAGACACTGTGCGCAGGATAGACTTGTGGACCAGGGGCCTGGGCGGGGAATTTTCCAGGGAACTCTCTAAAGGCCAGGTGCCCTCTGTCGCCCTGGGAGTGCCCACGCCATCCCTTAACCCTGCAGGACACTATCATCCAGCAATAAGCAGCCCTCTGCCTCCACGGGGCTCAAACACCTGGGCCCGTTGTGCGAGCACCTGGCGTTCCTGCAGGCAAACCCGCAGACCCCTCTGGCCCGAACCCACCACTGCGAACATCCCCCTTTTCTTCCAACCGTAAAGGGGTCCTCCTTGAGGAGTGGAGGAACATGGGGAGGCCCCCAGTAGATGGCTTTTCTCCGAGCCGCGGCTGGCTCCTTTCGGGCCTATACGTGGGCCGCGCGTGCGCACTCAGGCTCCCCACAACAGGCCTCCCTCGGGTCACGGGACCCACCCTTGAGGTGTCTCCTGACCCACCCTTGAGGGGTCACGTGACCCACCCCCGAGGGGTCACGTGACCCACAACGGAGGGGTCACGTGACCCCCCCTGTGGGGTCTCGTGACGCACCCCTGAGGGGTCACGTGACCCACCCCTGGGGGGCTCTCGTGACGCACCCCTGAGGGGTCACGTGACCCACCCCTGGGGGGTCTCGTGACCCACCCCTGAGGGGTCACGTGACCCACACCTGCGGGGTCACGTGACCCACCCCTGGGGGGCTCTCGTGACCCACCCCTGAGGGGTCACGTGACCCACCCCTGGGGGGCTCTCGTGACCCACCCCTGAGGGGTCACGTGACCCACCCTTGCGGGGTTTCGTGGCCCACCCTTGTGAGGTCACCTGTCCCACCCTGGAGGGGTCAGGTGACCCGCCCTTGAGAGGTCACAGCAGTTTCACAGGGTCCCTGCGCACCTGTCAGTGGAAACAGAAGCCCTCCCTGCCACTCAGAGGACCGCGCGATTTCCCCTAGGCCACACTGCCCAGCAGCACTCTCAGCCCCGCACAGACAGTGTGCTAAGGACAGACTTGGATACCGGGGCCCTGGGCGGGGGATTTTCCATGGAACTCTCTAAGGGCCCGGTGCCCTGTGTCGCCCGGGAGTGCCCATGCCCTTCCTTGACCCCGCAGGACACTTGCATCCAGCAATAAGCAGCCGTCTGCCTCCACGGGGCTCAAACACCTGGGCCCGGTGTGCGGGCACCTGGCGTACGTGGAGGCAAACCCCCAGACCCCTCTGGCCGGAACCCACCACTGCGAAGATACCCCTTTTCTTCCATCCGTAAAGAGGCCCTCCCTGGGGAGTGGAGGAACATGGGGAGGCCCCCAGGAGATGGCTTTTCTCCGAGCCGCGGCTGGCTCCTTTCAGGCCTATACGTGGGCCGCGCATGCGCACTCAGGCTCCCAAGCACACCCCTTCCTCGGCTCACCTGACCCGCCCTTTAGAGGTCACAGCAGTTCCACAGGGTCCCTGGGCACCTGTCCGTGGACACAGGAGCCCTCCCTGCCACCTAAAGGACCACGCGATTTCCGCTGGGGAACACTGCCCAGAAGCACTCCCAGCCTGGCACAGACACTGTGCGCAGGATAGACTTGTGGACCAGGGGCCTGGGCGGGGAATTTTCCAGGGAACTCTCTAAAGGCCAGGTGCCCTCTGTCGCCCTGGGAGTGCCCACGCCATCCCTTAACCCTGCAGGACACTATCATCCAGCAATAAGCAGCCCTCTGCCTCCACGGGGCTCAAACACCTGGGCCCGTTGTGCGAGCACCTGGCGTTCCTGCAGGCAAACCCGCAGACCCCTCTGGCCCGAACCCACCACTGCGAAGATCCCCCTTTTCTTCCATCCGTAAAGGGGTCCTCCTTGAGGAGTGGAGGAACATGGGGAGGCCCCCAGGAGATGGCCTTTCTCCGAGCCGCGGCTGGCTCCTTTCGGGCCTATACGTGGGCCGCGCGTGCGCACTCTGGCTCCCCACAACAGGCCTCCCTCGGGTCACGGGACCCACCCTTGAGGTGTCTCCTGACCCACCCTTGAGGGGTCACGTGACCCACCCCCGAGGGGTCACGTGACCCACAACGGAGGGGTCACGTGACCCCCCCTGTGGGGTCTCGTGACGCACCCCTGAGGGGTCACGTGACCCACCCCTGGGGGGCTCTCGTGACGCACCCCTGAGGGGTCACGTGACCCACCCCTGGGGGGTCTCGTGACCCACCCCTGAGGGGTCACGTGTCCCACACCTGCGGGGTCACGTGACCCACCCCTGGGGGGCTCTCGTGACCCACCCTTTTGGGGTCACGTGACCCACCCTTGCGGGGTCTCGTGGCCCACCCTTGGGAGGTCACCTGTCCCACCCTGGAGGGGTCAGGTGACCCGCCCTTGAGAGGTCACAGCAGTTTCACAGGGTCCCTGCGCACCTGTCAGTGGAAACAGAAGCCCTCCCTGCCACTCAGAGGACCGCGCGATTTCCCCTAGGCCACACTGCCCAGCAGCACTCTCAGCCCCGCACAGACAGTGTGCTAAGGACAGACTTGGATACCGGGGCCCTGGGCGGGGGATTTTCCATGGAACTCTCTAAGGGCCCGGTGCCCTGTGTCGCCCGGGAGTGCCCATGCCCTTCCTTGACCCCGCAGGACACTTGCATCCAGCAATAAGCAGCCGTCTGCCTCCACGGGGCTCAAACACCTGGGCCCGGTGTGCGGGCACCTGGCGTACGTGGAGGCAAACCCCCAGACCCCTCTGGCCGGAACCCACCACTGCGAAGATCCCCCTTTTCTTCCATCGGTAAAGAGGCCCTCCCTGGGGAGTGGAGGAACATGGGGAGGCCCCCAGGAGATGGCTTTTCTCCGAGCCGCGGCTGGCTCCTTTCAGGCCTATACGTGGGCCGCGCATGCGCACTCAGGCTCCCAAGCACACCCCTTCCTCGGCTCACCTGACCCGCCCTTTAGAGGTCACAGCAGTTCCACAGGGTCCCTGGGCACCTGTCCGTGGACACAGGAGCCCTCCCTGCCACCTAAAGGACCACGCGATTTCCGCTGGGGAACACTGCCCAGAAGCACTCCCAGCCTCGCACAGACACTGTGCGCAGGATAGACTTGTGGACCAGGGGCCTGGGCGGGGAATTTTCCAGGGAACTCTCTAAAGGCCAGGTGCCCTCTGTCGCCCTGGGAGTGCCCACGCCATCCCTTAACCCTGCAGGACACTATCATCCAGCAATAAGCAGCCCTCTGCCTCCACGGGGCTCAAACACCTGGGCCCGTTGTGCGAGCACCTGGCGTTCCTGCAGGCAAACCCGCAGACCCCTCTGGCCCGAACCCACCACTGCGAAGATCCCCCTTTTCTTCCAACCGTAAAGGGGTCCTCCTTGAGGAGTGGAGGAACATGGGGAGGCCCCCAGTAGATGGCTTTTCTCCGAGCCGCGGCTGGCTCCTTTCGGGCCTATACGTGGGCTGCGCTTTCGCACTCCGGCTCCCCACAACAGGCCTCCCTCGGGTCACGGGACCCACCCTTGAGGTGTCTCCTGACCCACCCCTGAGGGGTCACGTGACCCACCCCTGAGGGGTCATGTGACCCAACCATTTGGGGTCACGTGACCCACCACTGGGGGGGTCTCGTGATGCACCACTGAGGGGTCACATGACCCACCCCTGGTGGGTCTCGTGACCCACCCCTGAGGGGTTCGTGACCCACCCTTTTGGGGTCACGTGACCCACCCTTTTGGGGTCACGTGACCCACGCTTGCGGTCTCTCGTGACCCACCCTTGGGAGGTCACCTGTCCCACCTTGGAGGGGTCAGGTGACCCGCCCTTGAGAGGTCACAGCAGTTTCACAGTGTCCCTGCGCACCTGTCAGTGGAAACAGAAGCCCTCCCTGCCACTCAGAGGACCGCGCGATTAACCCTAGGCCACACTGCCCAGCAGCACTCTCAGCCCCGCACAGACAGTGTGCTCAGGATAGACTTGTGGACCAGGGACCTGGGCGGGGAATTTTCCAGGGAACTCTCTAAAGGCCAGGTGCCCTCTGTCGCCCTGGGAGTGCCCACGCCATCCCTTAACCCTGCAGGACACTATCATCCAGCAATAAGCAGCCCTCTGCCTCCACGGGGCTCAAACACCTGGGCCCGTTGTGCGAGCACCTGGCGTTCGTGCAGGCAAACCCGCAGACCCCTCTGGCCCGAACCCACCACTGCGAAGATCCCACTTTTCTTCCATCCGTAAAGGGGTCCTCCTTGAGGAGTGGAGGAACATGGGGAGGCCCCCAGGAGATGGCTTTTCTCCGAGCCGCGGCTGGCTCCTTTCGGGCCTATACGTGGGCCGCGCGAGGGCACTCAGGCTCCCCACAACAGGCCTCCCTCGGGTCACGGGACCCACACTTGAGGTGTCTCCTGACCCACCCTTGAGGGGTCACGTGACCCACCCCCTGAGGGGTCACGTGACCCACACCGGAGGGGTCACGTGACCCACCCCTGTGGGGTCTCATGACGCACCCCTGAGGGGTCACGTGACCCACCCCGAGGGTTCACGTGACCCACACCGGAGGGGTCATGTGACCCACCCCTGTGGGGTCTCGTGACGCACCCCTGAGGGGTCACGTGACCCACCCCCGAGGGTTCACGTGACCCACACCGGAGGGGTCATGTGACCCACCCCTGTGGGGTCTCGTGACGCACCCCTGAGGGGTCACGTGACCCACCCCTCGGGGGTCTCGCGACCCACCCCTGAGGGGTCACGTGACCCACACCTGCGGGGTCACGTGACCCACACCTAGGGGGTGTCGTGACCCACCCCTGAGGGGTCACGTGACCCACCCTTGAGGGGTTTTCGTGACCCACCCTTTTGGGGTCAAATGACCCACCCTTGCGGGGTCTCGTGGCCCACCCTTGGGAGGTCACCTGTCCCACCCTGGAGGGGTCAGGTGACCCGCCCTTGAGAGGTCACAGCAGTTTCACAGGGTCCCTGCGCACCTGTCAGTGGAAACAGAAGCCCTCCCTGCCACTCAGAGGACCGCGCGATTTCCCCTAGGCCACACTGCCCAGCAGCACTCTCAGCCCCGCACAGACAGTGTGCTAAGGACAGACTTGGATACCGGGGCCCTGGGCGGGGGATTTTCCATGGAACTCTCTAAGGGCCCGGTGCCCTGTGTCGCCCGGGAGTGCCCATGCCCTTCCTTGACCCCGCAGGACACATGCATCCAGCAATAAGCAGCCGTCTGCCTCCACGGGGCTCAAACACCTGGGCCCGGTGTGCGGGCACCTGGCGTACGTGGAGGCAAACCCCCAGACCCCTCTGGCCGGAACCCACCACTGCGAAGATCCCCCTTTTCTTCCATCCGTAAAGAGGCCCTCCCTGGGGAGTGGAGGAACATGGGGAGGCCCCCAGGAGATGGCTTTTCTCCGAGCCGCGGCTGGCTCCTTTCAGGCCTATACGTGGGCCGCGCATGCGCACTCAGGCTCCCAAGCACACCCCTTCCTCGGCTCACCTGACCCGCCCTTTAGAGGTCACAGCAGTTCCACAGGGTCCCTGGGCACCTGTCCGTGGACACAGGAGCCCTCCCTGCCACCTAAAGGACCACGCGATTTCCGCTGGGGAACACTGCCCAGAAGCACTCCCAGCCTGGCACAGACACTGTGCGCAGGATAGACTTGTGGACCAGGGGCCTGGGCGGGGAATTTTCCAGGGAACTCTCTAAAGGCCAGGTGCCCTCTGTCGCCCTGGGAGTGCCCACGCCATCCCTTAACCCTGCAGGACACTATCATCCAGCAATAAGCAGCCCTCTGCCTCCACGGGGCTCAAACACGTGGGCCCGTTGTGCGAGCACCTGGCGTTCCTGCAGGCAAACCCGCAGACCCCTCTGGCCCGAACCCACCACTGCGAAGATCCCCCTTTTCTTCCATCCGTAAAGGGGTCCTCCTTGAGGAGTGGAGGAACATGGGGAGGCCCCCAGTAGATGGCTTTTCTCCGAGCCGCGGCTGGCTCCTTTCGGGCCTATACGTGGGCCGCGCGTGCGCACTCAGGCTCCCCACAACAGGCCTCCCTCGGGTCACGGGACCCACCCTTGAGGTGTCTCCTGACCCACCCTTGAGGGGTCACGTGACCCACCCCCGAGGGGTCACGTGACCCACAACGGAGGGGTCACGTGACCCCCCTGTGGGGTCTCGTGACGCACCCCTGAGGGGTCACGTGACCCACCCCTGGGGGGCTCTCGTGACGCACCCCTGAGGGGTCACGTGACCCACACCTGGGGGGTCTCGTGACCCACCCCTGAGGGGTCACGTGACCCACACCTGCGGGGTCACGTGACCCACCCCTGGGGGGCTCTCCTGACCCACCCTTTTGGGGTCACGTGACCCACCCTTGCGGGGTCTCGTGGCCCACCCTTGGGAGGTCACCTGTCCCACCCTGGAGGGGTCAGGTGACCCGCCCTTGAGAGGTCACAGCAGTTTCACAGGGTCCCTGCGCACCTGTCAGTGGAAACAGAAGCCCTCCCTGCCACTCAGAGGACCGCGCGATTTCCCCTAGGCCACACTGCCCAGCAGCACTCTCAGCCCCGCACAGACAGTGTGCTAAGGACAGACTTGGATACCGGGGCCCTGGGCGGGGGATTTTCCATGGAACTCTCTAAGGGCCCGGTGCCCTGTGTCGCCCGGGAGTGCCCATGCCCTTCCTTGACCCCGCAGGACACATGCATCCAGCAATAAGCAGCCGTCTGCCTCCACGGGGCTCAAACACCTGGGCCCGGTGTGCGGGCACCTGGCGTACGTGGAGGCAAACCCCCAGACCCCTCTGGCCGGAACCCACCACTGCGAAGATACCCCTTTTCTTCCATCCGTAAAGAGGCCCTCCCTGGGGAGTGGAGGAACATGGGGAGGCCCCCAGGAGATGGCTTTTCTCCGAGCCGCGGCTGGCTCCTTTCAGGCCTATACGTGGGCCGCGCATGCGCACTCAGGCTCCCAAGCACACCCCTTCCTCGGCTCACCTGACCCGCCCTTTAGAGGTCACAGCAGTTCCACAGGGTCCCTGGGCACCTGTCCGTGGACACAGGAGCCCTCCCTGCCACCTAAAGGACCACGCGATTTCCGCTGGGGAACACTGCCCAGAAGCACTCCCAGCCTCGCACAGACACTGTGCGCAGGATAGACTTGTGGACCAGGGGCCTGGGCGGGGAATTTTCCAGGGAACTCTCTAAAGGCCAGGTGCCCTCTGTCGCCCTGGGAGTGCCCACGCCATCCCTTAACCCTGCAGGACACTATCATCCAGCAATAAGCAGCCCTCTGCCTCCACGGGGCTCAAACACCTGGGCCCGTTGTGCGAGCACCTGGCGTTCCTGCAGGCAAACCCGCAGACCCCTCTGGCCCGAACCCACCACTGCGAAGATCCCCCTTTTCTTCCATCCGTAAAGGGGTCCTCCTTGAGGAGTGGAGGAACATGGGGAGGCCCCCAGGAGATGGCCTTTCTCCGAGCCGCGGCTGGCTCCTTTCGGGCCTATACGTGGGCCGCGCGTGCGCACTCTGGCTCCCCACAACAGGCCTCCCTCGGGTCACGGGACCCACCCTTGAGGTGTCTCCTGACCCACCCTTGAGGGGTCACGTGACCCACCCCCGAGGGGTCACGTGATCCACAACGGAGGGGTCACGTGACCCCCCCTGTGGGGTCTCGTGACGCACCCCTGAGGGGTCACGTGACCCACCCCTGGGGGGCTCTCGTGACGCACCCCTGAGGGGTCACGTGACCCACCCCTGGGGGGTCTCGTGACCCACCCCTGAGGGGTCACGTGTCCCACACCTGCGGGGTCACGTGACCCACCCCTGGGGGGCTCTCGTGACCCACCCTTTTGGGGTCACGTGACCCACCCTTGCGGGGTCTCGTGGCCCACCCTTGGGAGGTCACCTGTCCCACCCTGGAGGGGTCATGTGACCCGCCCTTGAGAGGTCACAGCAGTTTCACAGGGTCCCTGCGCACCTGTCAGTGGAAACAGAAGCCCTCCCTGCCACTCAGAGGACCGCGCGATTTCCCCTAGGCCACACTGCCCAGCAGCACTCTCAGCCCCGCACAGACAGTGTGCTAAGGACAGACTTGGATACCGGGGCCCTGGGCGGGGGATTTTCCATGGAACTCTCTAAGGGCCCGGTGCCCTGTTTCGCCCGGGAGTGCCCATGCCCTTCCTTGACCCGCAGGACACATGCATCCACCAATAAGCAGCCGTCTGCCTCCACGGGGCTCAAACACCTGGGCCCGGTGTGCGGGCACCTGGCGTACGTGGAGGCAAACCCCCAGACCCCTCTGGCCGGAACCCACCACTGCGAAGATCCCCCTTTTCTTCCATCCGTAAAGAGGCCCTCCCTGGGGAGTGGAGGAACATGGGGAGGCCCCCAGGAGATGGCTTTTCTCCGAGCCGCGGCTGGCTCCTTTCAGGCCTATACGTGGGCCGCGCATGCGCACTCAGGCTCCCAAGCACACCCCTTCCTCGGCTCACCTGACCCGCCCTTTAGAGGTCACAGCAGTTCCACAGGGTCCCTGGGCACCTGTCCGTGGACACAGGAGCCCTCCCTGCCACCTAAAGGACCACGCGATTTCCGCTGGGGAACACTGCCCAGAAGCACTCCCAGCCTCGCACAGACACTGTGCGCAGGATAGACTTGTGGACCAGGGGCCTGGGCGGGGAATTTTCCAGGGAACTCTCTAAAGGCCAGGTGCCCTCTGTCGCCCTGGGAGTGCCCACGCCATCCCTTAACCCTGCAGGACACTATCATCCAGCAATAAGCAGCCCTCTGCCTCCACGGGGCTCAAACACCTGGGCCCGTTGTGCGAGCACCTGGCGTTCCTGCAGGCAAACCCGCAGACCCCTCTGGCCCGAACCCACCACTGCGAACATCCCCCTTTTCTTCCATCCGTAAAGGGGTCCTCCTTGAGGAGTGGAGGAACATGGGGAGGCCCCCAGGAGATGGCCTTTCTCCGAGCCGCGGCTGGCTCCTTTCGGGCCTATACGTGGGCCGCGCGTGCGCACTCAGGCTCCCCACAACAGGCCTCCCTCGGGTCACGGGACCCACCCTTGAGGTGTCTCCTGACCCACCCTTGAGGGGTCACGTGACCCACCCCCGAGGGGTCACGTGACCCACAACGGAGGGGTCACGTGACCCCCCCTGTGGGGTCTCGCGACGCACCCCTGAGGGGTCACGTGACCCACCCCTGGGGGGCTCTCGTGACGCACCCCTGAGGGGTCACGTGACCCACCCCTGGGGGGTCTCGTGACCCACCCCTGAGGGGTCACGTGACCCACACCTGCGGGGTCACGTGACCCACCCCTGGGGGGCTCTCGTGACCCACCCCTGAGGGGTCACGTGACCCACCCCTGGGGGGCTCTCGTGACCCACCCCTGAGGGGTCACGTGACCCACCCTTGCGGGGTCTCGTGGCCCACCCTTGGGAGGTCACCTGTCCCACCCTGGAGGGGTCAGGTGACCCGCCCTTGAGAGGTCACAGCAGTTTCACAGGGTCCCTGCGCACCTGTCAGTGGAAACAGAAGCCCTCCCTGCCACTCAGAGGACCGCGCGATTTCCCCTAGGCCACACTGCCCAGCAGCACTCTCAGCCCCGCACAGACAGTGTGCTAAGGACAGACTTGGATACCGGGGCCCTGGGCGGGGGATTTTCCATGGAACTCTCTAAGGGCCCGGTGCCCTGTGTCGCCCGGGAGTGCCCATGCCCTTCCTTGACCCCGCAGGACACATGCATCCAGCAATAAGCAGCCGTCTGCCTCCACGGGGCTCAAACACCTGGGCCCGGTGTGCGGGCACCTGGCGTACGTGGAGGCAAACCCCCAGACCCCTCTGGCCGGAACCCACCACTGCGAAGATCCCCCT
This sequence comes from Desmodus rotundus, assembly GCF_022682495.2. Taxonomy (NCBI): domain Eukaryota; kingdom Metazoa; phylum Chordata; class Mammalia; order Chiroptera; family Phyllostomidae; genus Desmodus; species Desmodus rotundus. The sequence goes on along the minus strand of NW_026527179.1, from coordinate 21,625 downwards.
TTTCTTCCATCCGTAAAGAGGCCCTCCCTGGGGAGTGGAGGAACATGGGGAGGCCCCCAGGAGATGGCTTTTCTCCGAGCCGCGGCTGGCTCCTTTCAGGCCTATACGTGGGCCGCGCATGCGCACTCAGGCTCCCAAGCACACCCCTTCCTCGGCTCACCTGACCCGCCCTTTAGAGGTCACAGCAGTTCCACAGGGTCCCTGGGCACCTGTCCGTGGACACAGGAGCCCTCCCTGCCACCTAAAGGACCACGCGATTTCCGCTGGGGAACACTGCCCAGAAGCACTCCCAGCCTCGCACAGACACTGTGCGCAGGATAGACTTGTGGACCAGGGGCCTGGGCGGGGAATTTTCCAGGGAACTCTCTAAAGGCCAGGTGCCCTCTGTCGCCCTGGGAGTGCCCACGCCATCCCTTAACCCTGCAGGACACTATCATCCAGCAATAAGCAGCCCTCTGCCTCCACGGGGCTCAAACACCTGGGCCCGTTGTGCGAGCACCTGGCGTTCCTGCAGGCAAACCCGCAGACCCCTCTGGCCCGAACCCACCACTGCGAAGATCCCCCTTTTCTTCCATCCGTAAAGAGGCCCTCCCTGGGGAGTGGAGGAACATGGGGAGGCCCCCAGGAGATGGCTTTTCTCCGAGCCGCGGCTGGCTCCTTTCAGGCCTATACGTGGGCCGCGCATGCGCACTCAGGCTCCCAAGCACACCCCTTCCTCGGCTCACCTGACCCGCCCTTTAGAGGTCACAGCAGTTCCACAGGGTCCCTGGGCACCTGTCCGTGGACACAGGAGCCCTCCCTGCCACCTACAGGACCACGCGATTTCCGCTGGGGAACACTGCCCAGAAGCACTCCCAGCCTCGCACAGACACTGTGCGCAGGATAGACTTGTGGACCAGGGGCCTGGGCGGGGAATTTTCCAGGGAACTCTCAAAAGGCCAGGTGCCCTCTGTCGCCCTGGGAGTGCCCACGCCATCCCTTAACCCTGCAGGACACTATCATCCAGCAATAAGCAGCCCTCTGCCTCCACGGGGCTCAAACACCTGGGCCCGTTGTGCGAGCACCTGGCGTTCCTGCAGGCAAACCCGCAGACCCCTCTGGCCCGAACCCACCACTGCGAAGATCCCCCTTTTCTTCCATCCGTAAAGGGGTCCTCCTTGAGGAGTGGAGGAACATGGGGAGGCCCCCAGTAGATGGCTTTTCTCCGAGCCGCGGCTGGCTGTTTTCGGGCCTATACGTGGGCCGCGCGTGCGCACTCAGGCTCCCCACAACAGGCCTCCCTCGGGTCACGGGACCCACCCTTGAGGTGTCTCCTGACCCACCCTTGAGGGGTCACGTGACCCACCCCCGAGGGGTCACGTGACCCACAACGGAGGGGTCACGTGACCCCCCCTGTGGGGTCTCGTGACGCACCCCTGAGGGGTCACGTGACCCACCCCTGGGGGGTCTCGTGACCCACCCCTGAGGGGTCACGTGACCCACACCTGCGGGGTCACGTGACCCACCCCTGGGGGGCTCTCGTGACCCACCCCTGAGGGGTCACGTGACCCACCCCTGGGGGGCTCTCGTGACCCACCCCTGAGGGGTCACGTGACCCACCCTTGCGGGGTCTCGTGGCCCACCCTTGGGAGGTCACCTGTCCCACCCTGGAGGGGTCAGGTGACCCGCCCTTGAGAGGTCACAGCAGTTTCACAGGGTCCCTGCGCACCTGTCAGTGGAAACAGAAGCCCTCCCTGCCACTCAGAGGACCGCGCGATTTCCCCTAGGCCACACTGCCCAGCAGCACTCTCAGCCCCGCACAGACAGTGTGCTAAGGACAGACTTGGATACCGGGGCCCTGGGCGGGGGATTTTCCATGGAACTCTCTAAGGGCCCGGTGCCCTGTGTCGCCCGGGAGTGCCCATGCCCTTCCTTGACCCCGCAGGACACTTGCATCCAGCAATAAGCAGCCGTCTGCCTCCACGGGGCTCAAACACCTGGGCCCGGTGTGCGGGCACCTGGCGTACGTGGAGGCAAACCCCCAGACCCCTCTGGCCGGAACCCACCACTGCGAAGATCCCCCTTTTCTTCCATCGGTAAAGAGGCCCTCCCTGGGGAGTGGAGGAACATGGGGAGGCCCCCAGGAGATGGCTTTTCTCCGAGCCGCGGCTGGCTCCTTTCAGGCCTATACGTGGGCCGCGCATGCGCACTCAGGCTCCCAAGCACACCCCTTCCTCGGCTCACCTGACCCGCCCTTTAGAGGTCACAGCAGTTCCACAGGGTCCCTGGGCACCTGTCCGTGGACACAGGAGCCCTCCCTGCCACCTAAAGGACCACGCGATTTCCGCTGGGGAACACTGCCCAGAAGCACTCCCAGCCTCGCACAGACACTGTGCGCAGGATAGACTTGTGGACCAGGGGCCTGGGCGGGGAATTTTCCAGGGAACTCTCTAAAGGCCAGGTGCCCTCTGTCGCCCTGGGAGTGCCCACGCCATCCCTTAACCCTGCAGGACACTATCATCCAGCAATAAGCAGCCCTCTGCCTCCACGGGGCTCAAACACCTGGGCCCGTTGTGCGAGCACCTGGCGTTCCTGCAGGCAAACCCGCAGACCCCTCTGGCCCGAACCCACCACTGCGAAGATCCCCCTTTTCTTCCATCCGTAAAGGGGTCCTCCTTGAGGAGTGGAGGAACATGGGGAGGCCCCCAGGAGATGGCCTTTCTCCGAGCCGCGGCTGGCTCCTTTCGGGCCTATACGTGGGCCGCGCGTGCGCACTCTGGCTCCCCACAACAGGCCTCCCTCGGGTCACGGGACCCACCCTTGAGGTGTCTCCTGACCCACCCTTGAGGGGTCACGTGACCCACCCCCGAGGGGTCACGTGACCCACAACGGAGGGGTCACGTGACCCCCCCTGTGGGGTCTCGTGACGCACCCCTGAGGGGTCACGTGACCCACCCCTGGGGGGCTCTCGTGACGCACCCCTGAGGGGTCACGTGACCCACCCCTGGGGGGTCTCGTGACCCACCACTGAGGGGTCACGTGACCCACACCTGCGGGGTCACGTGACCCACCCCTGGGGGGCTCTCGTGACCCACCCTTTTGGGGTCACGTGACCCACCCTTGCGGGGTCTCGTGGCCCACCCTTGGGAGGTCACCTGTCCCACCCTGGAGGGGTCAGGTGACCCGCCCTTGAGAGGTCACAGCAGTTTCACAGGGTCCCTGCGCACCTGTCAGTGGAAACAGAAGCCCTCCCTGCCACTCAGAGGACCGCGCGATTTCCCCTAGGCCACACTGCCCAGCAGCACTCTCAGCCCCGCACAGACAGTGTGCTAAGGACAGACTTGGATACCGGGGCCCTGGGCGGGGGATTTTCCATGGAACTCTCTAAGGGCCCGGTGCCCTGTGTCGCCCGGGAGTGCCCATGCCCTTCCTTGACCCCGCAGGACACTTGCATCCAGCAATAAGCAGCCGTCTGCCTCCACGGGGCTCAAACACCTGGGCCCGGTGTGCGGGCACCTGGCGTACGTGGAGGCAAACCCCCAGACCCCTCTGGCCGGAACCCACCACTGCGAAGATCCCCCTTTTCTTCCATCGGTAAAGAGGCCCTCCCTGGGGAGTGGAGGAACATGGGGAGGCCCCCAGGAGATGGCTTTTCTCCGAGCCGCGGCTGGCTCCTTTCAGGCCTATACGTGGGCCGCGCATGCGCACTCAGGCTCCCAAGCACACCCCTTCCTCGGCTCACCTGACCCGCCCTTTAGAGGTCACAGCAGTTCCACAGGGTCCCTGGGCACCTGTCCGTGGACACAGGAGCCCTCCCTGCCACCTACAGGACCACGCGATTTCCGCTGGGGAACACTGCCCAGAAGCACTCCCAGCCTCGCACAGACACTGTGCGCAGGATAGACTTGTGGACCAGGGGCCTGGGCGGGGAATTTTCCAGGGAACTCTCAAAAGGCCAGGTGCCCTCTGTCGCCCTGGGAGTGCCCACGCCATCCCTTAACCCTGCAGGACACTATCATCCAGCAATAAGCAGCCCTCTGCCTCCACGGGGCTCAAACACCTGGGCCCGTTGTGCGAGCACCTGGCGTTCCTGCAGGCAAACCCGCAGACCCCTCTGGCCCGAACCCACCACTGCGAAGATCCCCCTTTTCTTCCATCCGTAAAGGGGTCCTCCTTGAGGAGTGGAGGAACATGGGGAGGCCCCCAGTAGATGGCTTTTCTCCGAGCCGCGGCTGGCTGCTTTCGGGCCTATACGTGGGCCGCGCGTGCGCACTCAGGCTCCCCACAACAGGCCTCCCTCGGGTCACGGGACCCACCTTTGAGGTGTCTCCTGACCCACCCTTGAGGGGTCACGTGACCCACCCCCGAGGGGTCACGTGACCCACAACGGAGGGGTCACGTGACCCCCCCTGTGGGGTCTCGTGACGCACCCCTGAGGGGTCACGTGACCCACCCCTGGGGGGTCTCGTGACCCACCCCTGAGGGGTCACGTGACCCACACCTGCGGGGTCATGTGACCCACCCCTGGGGGGCTCTCGTGACCCACCCCTGAGGGGTCACGTGACCCACCCCTGGGGGGCTCTCGTGACCCACCCCTGAGGGGTCACGTGACCCACCCTTGCGGGGTCTCGTGGCCCACCCTTGGGAGGTCACCTGTCCCACCCTGGAGGGGTCAGGTGACCCGCCCTTGAGAGGTCACAGCAGTTTCACAGGGTCCCTGCGCACCTGTCAGTGGAAACAGAAGCCCTCCCTGCCACTCAGAGGACCGCGCGATTTCCCCTAGGCCACACTGCCCAGCAGCACTCTCAGCCCCGCACAGACAGTGTGCTAAGGACAGACTTGGATACCGGGGCCCTGGGCGGGGGATTTTCCATGGAACTCTCTAAGGGCCCGGTGCCCTGTGTCGCCCGGGAGTGCCCATGCCCTTCCTTGACCCCGCAGGACACTTGCATCCAGCAATAAGCAGCCGTCTGCCTCCACGGGGCTCAAACACCTGGGCCCGGTGTGCGGGCACCTGGCGTACGTGGAGGCAAACCCCCAGACCCCTCTGGCCGGAACCCACCACTGCGAAGATCCCCCTTTTCTTCCATCGGTAAAGAGGCCCTCCCTGGGGAGTGGAGGAACATGGGGAGGCCCCCAGGAGATGGCTTTTCTCCGAGCCGCGGCTGGCTCCTTTCAGGCCTATACGTGGGCCGCGCATGCGCACTCAGGCTCCCAAGCACACCCCTTCCTCGGCTCACCTGACCCGCCCTTTAGAGGTCACAGCAGTTCCACAGGGTCCCTGGGCACCTGTCCGTGGACACAGGAGCCCTCCCTGCCACCTAAAGGACCACGCGATTTCCGCTGGGGAACACTGCCCAGAAGCACTCCCAGCCTCGCACAGACACTGTGCGCAGGATAGACTTGTGGACCAGGGGCCTGGGCGGGGAATTTTCCAGGGAACTCTCTAAAGGCCAGGTGCCCTCTGTCGCCCTGGGAGTGCCCACGCCATCCCTTAACCCTGCAGGACACTATCATCCAGCAATAAGCAGCCCTCTGCCTCCACGGGGCTCAAACACCTGGGCCCGTTGTGCGAGCACCTGGCGTTCCTGCAGGCAAACCCGCAGACCCCTCTGGCCCGAACCCACCACTGCGAAGATCCCCCTTTTCTTCCATCCGTAAAGGGGTCCTCCTTGAGGAGTGGAGGAACATGGGGAGGCCCCCAGGAGATGGCCTTTCTCCGAGCCGCGGCTGGCTCCTTTCGGGCCTATACGTGGGCCGCGCGTGCGCACTCTGGCTCCCCACAACAGGCCTCCCTCGGGTCACGGGACCCACCCTTGAGGTGTCTCCTGACCCACCCTTGAGGGGTCACGTGACCCACCCCCGAGGGGTCACGTGACCCACAACGGAGGGGTCACGTGACCCCCCCTGTGGGGTCTCGTGACGCACCCCTGAGGGGTCACGTGACCCACCCCTGGGGGGCTCTCGTGACGCACCCCTGAGGGGTCACGTGACCCACCCCTGGGGGGTCTCGTGACCCACCACTGAGGGGTCACGTGACCCACACCTGCGGGGTCACGTGACCCACCCCTGGGGGGCTCTCGTGACCCACCCTTTTGGGGTCACGTGACCCACCCTTGCGGGGTCTCGTGGCCCACCCTTGGGAGGTCACCTGTCCCACCCTGGAGGGGTCAGGTGACCCGCCCTTGAGAGGTCACAGCAGTTTCACAGGGTCCCTGCGCACCTGTCAGTGGAAACAGAAGCCCTCCCTGCCACTCAGAGGACCGCGCGATTTCCCCTAGGCCACACTGCCCAGCAGCACTCTCAGCCCCGCACAGACAGTGTGCTAAGGACAGACTTGGATACCGGGGCCCTGGGCGGGGGATTTTCCATGGAACTCTCTAAGGGCCCGGTGCCCTGTGTCGCCCGGGAGTGCCCATGCCCTTCCTTGACCCCGCAGGACACTTGCATCCAGCAATAAGCAGCCGTCTGCCTCCACGGGGCTCAAACACCTGGGCCCGGTGTGCGGGCACCTGGCGTACGTGGAGGCAAACCCCCAGACCCCTCTGGCCGGAACCCACCACTGCGAAGATCCCCCTTTTCTTCCATCGGTAAAGAGGCCCTCCCTGGGGAGTGGAGGAACATGGGGAGGCCCCCAGGAGATGGCTTTTCTCCGAGCCGCGGCTGGCTCCTTTCAGGCCTATACGTGGGCCGCGCATGCGCACTCAGGCTCCCAAGCACACCCCTTCCTCGGCTCACCTGACCCGCCCTTTAGAGGTCACAGCAGTTCCACAGGGTCCCTGGGCACCTGTCCGTGGACACAGGAGCCCTCCCTGCCACCTAAAGGACCACGCGATTTCCGCTGGGGAACACTGCCCAGAAGCACTCCCAGCCTCGCACAGACACTGTGCGCAGGATAGACTTGTGGACCAGGGGCCTGGGCGGGGAATTTTCCAGGGAACTCTCTAAAGGCCAGGTGCCCTCTGTCGCCCTGGGAGTGCCCACGCCATCCCTTAACCCTGCAGGACACTATCATCCAGCAATAAGCAGCCCTCTGCCTCCACGGGGCTCAAACACCTGGGCCCGTTGTGCGAGCACCTGGCGTTCCTGCAGGCAAACCCGCAGACCCCTCTGGCCCGAACCCACCACTGCGAAGATCCCCCTTTTCTTCCATCCGTAAAGGGGTCCTCCTTGAGGAGTGGAGGAACATGGGGAGGCCCCCAGTAGATGGCTTTTCTCCGAGCCGCGGCTGGCTCCTTTCGGGCCTATACGTGGGCTGCGCTTTCGCACTCCGGCTCCCCACAACAGGCCTCCCTCGGGTCACGGGACCCACCCTTGAGGTGTCTCCTGACCCACCCCTGAGGGGTCACGTGACCCACCCCTGAGGGGTCATGTGACCCAACCATTTGGGGTCACGTGACCCACCACTGGGGGGGTCTCGTGATGCACCACTGAGGGGTCACATGACCCACCCCTGGTGGGTCTCGTGACCCACCCCTGAGGGGTTCGTGACCCACCCTTTTGGGGTCACGTGACCCACCCTTTTGGGGTCACGTGACCCACGCTTGCGGTCTCTCGTGACCCACCCTTGGGAGGTCACCTGTCCCACCTTGGAGGGGTCAGGTGACCCGCCCTTGAGAGGTCACAGCAGTTTCACAGTGTCCCTGCGCACCTGTCAGTGGAAACAGAAGCCCTCCCTGCCACTCAGAGGACCGCGCGATTAACCCTAGGCCACACTGCCCAGCAGCACTCTCAGCCCCGCACAGACAGTGTGCTCAGGATAGACTTGTGGACCAGGGACCTGGGCGGGGAATTTTCCAGGGAACTCTCTAAAGGCCAGGTGCCCTCTGTCGCCCTGGGAGTGCCCACGCCATCCCTTAACCCTGCAGGACACTATCATCCAGCAATAAGCAGCCCTCTGCCTCCACGGGGCTCAAACACCTGGGCCCGTTGTGCGAGCACCTGGCGTTCGTGCAGGCAAACCCGCAGACCCCTCTGGCCCGAACCCACCACTGCGAAGATCCCACTTTTCTTCCATCCGTAAAGGGGTCCTCCTTGAGGAGTGGAGGAACATGGGGAGGCCCCCAGGAGATGGCTTTTCTCCGAGCCGCGGCTGGCTCCTTTCGGGCCTATACGTGGGCCGCGCGAGGGCACTCAGGCTCCCCACAACAGGCCTCCCTCGGGTCACGGGACCCACACTTGAGGTGTCTCCTGACCCACCCTTGAGGGGTCACGTGACCCACCCCCTGAGGGGTCACGTGACCCACACCGGAGGGGTCACGTGACCCACCCCTGTGGGGTCTCATGACGCACCCCTGAGGGGTCACGTGACCCACCCCGAGGGTTCACGTGACCCACACCGGAGGGGTCATGTGACCCACCCCTGTGGGGTCTCGTGACGCACCCCTGAGGGGTCACGTGACCCACCCCCGAGGGTTCACGTGACCCACACCGGAGGGGTCATGTGACCCACCCCTGTGGGGTCTCGTGACGCACCCCTGAGGGGTCACGTGACCCACCCCTCGGGGGTCTCGCGACCCACCCCTGAGGGGTCACGTGACCCACACCTGCGGGGTCACGTGACCCACACCTAGGGGGTGTCGTGACCCACCCCTGAGGGGTCACGTGACCCACCCTTGAGGGGTTTTCGTGACCCACCCTTTTGGGGTCAAATGACCCACCCTTGCGGGGTCTCGTGGCCCACCCTTGGGAGGTCACCTGTCCCACCCTGGAGGGGTCAGGTGACCCGCCCTTGAGAGGTCACAGCAGTTTCACAGGGTCCCTGCGCACCTGTCAGTGGAAACAGAAGCCCTCCCTGCCACTCAGAGGACCGCGCGATTTCCCCTAGGCCACACTGCCCAGCAGCACTCTCAGCCCCGCACAGACAGTGTGCTAAGGACAGACTTGGATACCGGGGCCCTGGGCGGGGGATTTTCCATGGAACTCTCTAAGGGCCCGGTGCCCTGTGTCGCCCGGGAGTGCCCATGCCCTTCCTTGACCCCGCAGGACACATGCATCCAGCAATAAGCAGCCGTCTGCCTCCACGGGGCTCAAACACCTGGGCCCGGTGTGCGGGCACCTGGCGTACGTGGAGGCAAACCCCCAGACCCCTCTGGCCGGAACCCACCACTGCGAAGATCCCCCTTTTCTTCCATCCGTAAAGAGGCCCTCCCTGGGGAGTGGAGGAACATGGGGAGGCCCCCAGGAGATGGCTTTTCTCCGAGCCGCGGCTGGCTCCTTTCAGGCCTATACGTGGGCCGCGCATGCGCACTCAGGCTCCCAAGCACACCCCTTCCTCGGCTCACCTGACCCGCCCTTTAGAGGTCACAGCAGTTCCACAGGGTCCCTGGGCACCTGTCCGTGGACACAGGAGCCCTCCCTGCCACCTAAAGGACCACGCGATTTCCGCTGGGGAACACTGCCCAGAAGCACTCCCAGCCTCGCACAGACACTGTGCGCAGGATAGACTTGTGGACCAGGGGCCTGGGCGGGGAATTTTCCAGGGAACTCTCTAAAGGCCAGGTGCCCTCTGTCGCCCTGGGAGTGCCCACGCCATCCCTTAACCCTGCAGGACACTATCATCCAGCAATAAGCAGCCCTCTGCCTCCACGGGGCTCAAACACGTGGGCCCGTTGTGCGAGCACCTGGCGTTCCTGCAGGCAAACCCGCAGACCCCTCTGGCCCGAACCCACCACTGCGAAGATCCCCCTTTTCTTCCATCCGTAAAGGGGTCCTCCTTGAGGAGTGGAGGAACATGGGGAGGCCCCCAGTAGATGGCTTTTCTCCGAGCCGCGGCTGGCTCCTTTCGGGCCTATACGTGGGCCGCGCGTGCGCACTCAGGCTCCCCACAACAGGCCTCCCTCGGGTCACGGGACCCACCCTTGAGGTGTCTCCTGACCCACCCTTGAGGGGTCACGTGACCCACCCCCGAGGGGTCACGTGACCCACAACGGAGGGGTCACGTGACCCCCCTGTGGGGTCTCGTGACGCACCCCTGAGGGGTCACGTGACCCACCCCTGGGGGGCTCTCGTGACGCACCCCTGAGGGGTCACGTGACCCACACCTGGGGGGTCTCGTGACCCACCCCTGAGGGGTCACGTGACCCACACCTGCGGGGTCACGTGACCCACCCCTGGGGGGCTCTCCTGACCCACCCTTTTGGGGTCACGTGACCCACCCTTGCGGGGTCTCGTGGCCCACCCTTGGGAGGTCACCTGTCCCACCCTGGAGGGGTCAGGTGACCCGCCCTTGAGAGGTCACAGCAGTTTCACAGGGTCCCTGCGCACCTGTCAGTGGAAACAGAAGCCCTCCCTGCCACTCAGAGGACCGCGCGATTTCCCCTAGGCCACACTGCCCAGCAGCACTCTCAGCCCCGCACAGACAGTGTGCTAAGGACAGACTTGGATACCGGGGCCCTGGGCGGGGGATTTTCCATGGAACTCTCTAAGGGCCCGGTGCCCTGTGTCGCCCGGGAGTGCCCATGCCCTTCCTTGACCCCGCAGGACACATGCATCCAGCAATAAGCAGCCGTCTGCCTCCACGGGGCTCAAACACCTGGGCCCGGTGTGCGGGCACCTGGCGTACGTGGAGGCAAACCCCCAGACCCCTCTGGCCGGAACCCACCACTGCGAAGATCCCCCTTTTCTTCCATCCGTAAAGAGGCCCTCCCTGGGGAGTGGAGGAACATGGGGAGGCCCCCAGGAGATGGCTTTTCTCCGAGCCGCGGCTGGCTCCTTTCAGGCCTATACGTGGGCCGCGCATGCGCACTCAGGCTCCCAAGCACACCCCTTCCTCGGCTCACCTGACCCGCCCTTTAGAGGTCACAGCAGTTCCACAGGGTCCCTGGGCACCTGTCCGTGGACACAGGAGCCCTCCCTGCCACCTAAAGGACCACGCGATTTCCGCTGGGGAACACTGCCCAGAAGCACTCCCAGCCTCGCACAGACACTGTGCGCAGGATAGACTTGTGGACCAGGGGCCTGGGCGGGGAATTTTCCAGGGAACTCTCTAAAGGCCAGGTGCCCTCTGTCGCCCTGGGAGTGCCCACGCCATCCCTTAACCCTGCAGGACACTATCATCCAGCAATAAGCAGCCCTCTGCCTCCACGGGGCTCAAACACCTGGGCCCGTTGTGCGAGCACCTGGCGTTCCTGCAGGCAAACCCGCAGACCCCTCTGGCCCGAACCCACCACTGCGAAGATCCCCCTTTTCTTCCATCCGTAAAGGGGTCCTCCTTGAGGAGTGGAGGAACATGGGGAGGCCCCCAGGAGATGGCCTTTCTCCGAGCCGCGGCTGGCTCCTTTCGGGCCTATACGTGGGCCGCGCGTGCGCACTCTGGCTCCCCACAACAGGCCTCCCTCGGGTCACGGGACCCACCCTTGAGGTGTCTCCTGACCCACCCTTGAGGGGTCACGTGACCCACCCCCGAGGGGTCACGTGACCCACAACGGAGGGGTCACGTGACCCCCCCTGTGGGGTCTCGTGACGCACCCCTGAGGGGTCACGTGACCCACCCCTGGGGGGCTCTCGTGACGCACCCCTGAGGGGTCACGTGACCCACCCCTGGGGGGTCTCGTGACCCACCCCTGAGGGGTCACGTGTCCCACACCTGCGGGGTCACGTGACCCACCCCTGGGGGGCTCTCGTGACCCACCCTTTTGGGGTCACGTGACCCACCCTTGCGGGGTCTCGTGGCCCACCCTTGGGAGGTCACCTGTCCCACCCTGGAGGGGTCAGGTGACCCGCCCTTGAGAGGTCACAGCAGTTTCACAGGGTCCCTGCGCACCTGTCAGTGGAAACAGAAGCCCTCCCTGCCACTCAGAGGACCGCGCGATTTCCCCTAGGCCACACTGCCCAGCAGCACTCTCAGCCCCGCACAGACAGTGTGCTAAGGACAGACTTGGATACCGGGGCCCTGGGCGGGGGATTTTCCATGGAACTCTCTAAGGGCCCGGTGCCCTGTGTCGCCCGGGAGTGCCCATGCCCTTCCTTGACCCGCAGGACACATGCATCCACCAATAAGCAGCCGTCTGCCTCCACGGGGCTCAAACACCTGGGCCCGGTGTGCGGGCACCTGGCGTACGTGGAGGCAAACCCCCAGACCCCTCTGGCCGGAACCCACCACTGCGAAGATCCCCCTTTTCTTCCATCCGTAAAGAGGCCCTCCCTGGGGAGTGGAGGAACATGGGGAGGCCCCCAGGAGATGGCTTTTCTCCGAGCCGCGGCTGGCTCCTTTCAGGCCTATACGTGGGCCGCGCATGCGCACTCAGGCTCCCAAGCACACCCCTTCCTCGGCTCACCTGACCCGCCCTTTAGAGGTCACAGCAGTTCCACAGGGTCCCTGGGCACCTGTCTGTGGACACAGGAGCCCTCCCTGCCACCTAAAGGACCACGCGATTTCCGCTGGGGAACACTGCCCAGAAGCACTCCCAGCCTCGCACAGACACTGTGCGCAGGATAGACTTGTGGACCAGGGGCCTGGGCGGGGAATTTTCCAGGGAACTCTCTAAAGGCCAGGTGCCCTCTGTCGCCCTGGGAGTGCCCACGCCATCCCTTAACCCTGCAGGACACTATCATCCAGCAATAAGCAGCCCTCTGCCTCCACGGGGCTCAAACACCTGGGCCCGTTGTGCGAGCACCTGGCGTTCCTGCAGGCAAACCCGCAGACCCCTCTGGCCCGAACCCACCACTGCGAACATCCCCCTTTTCTTCCATCCGTAAAGGGGTCCTCCTTGAGGAGTGGAGGAACATGGGGAGGCCCCCAGGAGATGGCCTTTCTCCGAGCCGCGGCTGGCTCCTTTCGGGCCTATACGTGGGCCGCGCGTGCGCACTCAGGCTCCCCACAACAGGCCTCCCTCGGGTCACGGGACCCACCCTTGAGGTGTCTCCTGACCCACCCTTGAGGGGTCACGTGACCCACCCCCGAGGGGTCACGTGACCCACAACGGAGGGGTCACGTGACCCCCCCTGTGGGGTCTCGCGACGCACCCCTGAGGGGTCACGTGACCCACCCCTGGGGGGCTCTCGTGACGCACCCCTGAGGGGTCACGTGACCCACCCCTGGGGGGTCTCGTGACCCACCCCTGAGGGGTCACGTGACCCACACCTGCGGGGTCACGTGACCCACCCCTGGGGGGCTCTCGTGACCCACCCCTGAGGGGTCACGTGACCCACCCCTGGGGGGCTCTGGTGACCCACCCCTGAGGGGTCACGTGACCCACCCTTGCGGGGTCTCGTGGCCCACCCTTGGGAGGTCACCTGTCCCACCCTGGAGGGGTCAGGTGACCCGCCCTTGAGAGGTCACAGCAGTTTCACAGGGTCCCTGCGCACCTGTCAGTGGAAACAGAAGCCCTCCCTGCCACTCAGAGGACCGCGCGATTTCCCCTAGGCCACACTGCCCAGCAGCACTCTCAGCCCCGCACAGACAGTGTGCTAAGGACAGACTTGGATACCGGGGCCCTGGGCGGGGGATTTTCCATGGAACTCTCTAAGGGCCCGGTGCCCTGTGTCGCCCGGGAGTGCCCATGCCCTTCCTTGACCCCGCAGGACACATGCATCCAGCAATAAGCAGCCGTCTGCCTCCACGGGGCTCAAACACCTGGGCCCGGTGTGCGGGCACCTGGCGTACGTGGAGGCAAACCCCCAGACCCCTCTGGCCGGAACCCACCACTGCGAAGATCCCCCTTTTCTTCCATCCGTAAAGAGGCCCTCCCTGGGGAGTGGAGGAACATGGGGAGGCCCCCAGGAGATGGCTTTTCTCCGAGCCGCGGCTGGCTCCTTTCAGGCCTATACGTGGGCCGCGCATGCGCACTCAGGCTCCCAAGCACACCCCTTCCTCGGCTCACCTGACCCGCCCTTTAGAGGTCACAGCAGTTCCACAGGGTCCCTGGGCACCTGTCCGTGGACACAGGAGCCCTCCCTGCCACCTAAAGGACCACGCGATTTCCGCTGGGGAACACTGCCCAGAAGCACTCCCAGCCTCGCACAGACACTGTGCGCAGGATAGACTTGTGGACCAGGGGCCTGGGCGGGGAATTTTCCAGGGAACTCTCTAAAGGCCAGGTGCCCTCTGTCGCCCTGGGAGTGCCCACGCCATCCCTTAACCCTGCAGGACACTATCATCCAGCAATAAGCAGCCCTCTGCCTCCACGGGGCTCAAACACCTGGGCCCGTTGTGCGAGCACCTGGCGTTCCTGCAGGCAAACCCGCAGACCCCTCTGGCCCGAACCCACCACTGCGAAGATCCCCCTTTTCTTCCATCCGTAAAGAGGCCCTCCCTGGGGAGTGGAGGAACATGGGGAGGCCCCCAGGAGATGGCTTTTCTCCGAGCCGCGGCTGGCTCCTTTCAGGCCTATACGTGGGCCGCGCATGCGCACTCAGGCTCCCAAGCACACCCCTTCCTCGGCTCACCTGACCCGCCCTTTAGAGGTCACAGCAGTTCCACAGGGTCCCTGGGCACCTGTCCGTGGACACAGGAGCCCTCCCTGCCACCTACAGGACCACGCGATTTCCGCTGGGGAACACTGCCCAGAAGCACTCCCAGCCTCGCACAGACACTGTGCGCAGGATAGACTTGTGGACCAGGGGCCTGGGCGGGGAATTTTCCAGGGAACTCTCAAAAGGCCAGGTGCCCTCTGTCGCCCTGGGAGTGCCCACGCCATCCCTTAACCCTGCAGGACACTATCATCCAGCAATAAGCAGCCCTCTGCCTCCACGGGGCTCAAACACCTGGGCCCGTTGTGCGAGCACCTGGCGTTCCTGCAGGCAAACCCGCAGACCCCTCTGGCCCGAACCCACCACTGCGAAGATCCCCCTTTTCTTCCATCCGTAAAGGGGTCCTCCTTGAGGAGTGGAGGAACATGGGGAGGCCCCCAGTAGATGGCTTTTCTCCGAGCCGCGGCTGGCTGTTTTCGGGCCTATACGTGGGCCGCGCGTGCGCACTCAGGCTCCCCACAACAGGCCTCCCTCGGGTCACGGGACCCACCCTTGAGGTGTCTCCTGACCCACCCTTGAGGGGTCACGTGACCCACCCCCGAGGGGTCACGTGACCCACAACGGAGGGGTCACGTGACCCCCCCTGTGGGGTCTCGTGACGCACCCCTGAGGGGTCACGTGACCCACCCCTGGGGGGTCTCGTGACCCACCCCTGAGGGGTCACGTGACCCACACCTGCGGGGTCACGTGACCCACCCCTGGGGGGCTCTCGTGACCCACCCCTGAGGGGTCACGTGACCCACCCCTGGGGGGCTCTCGTGACCCACCCCTGAGGGGTCACGTGACCCACCCTTGCGGGGTCTCGTGGCCCACCCTTGGGAGGTCACCTGTCCCACCCTGGAGGGGTCAGGTGACCCGCCCTTGAGAGGTCACAGCAGTTTCACAGGGTCCCTGCGCACCTGTCAGTGGAAACAGAAGCCCTCCCTGCCACTCAGAGGACCGCGCGATTTCCCCTAGGCCACACTGCCCAGCAGCACTCTCAGCCCCGCACAGACAGTGTGCTAAGGACAGACTTGGATACCGGGGCCCTGGGCGGGGGATTTTCCATGGAACTCTCTAAGGGCCCGGTGCCCTGTGTCGCCCGGGAGTGCCCATGCCCTTCCTTGACCCCGCAGGACACTTGCATCCAGCAATAAGCAGCCGTCTGCCTCCACGGGGCTCAAACACCTGGGCCCGGTGTGCGGGCACCTGGCGTACGTGGAGGCAAACCCCCAGACCCCTCTGGCCGGAACCCACCACTGCGAAGATCCCCCTTTTCTTCCATCGGTAAAGAGGCCCTCCCTGGGGAGTGGAGGAACATGGGGAGGCCCCCAGGAGATGGCTTTTCTCCGAGCCGCGGCTGGCTCCTTTCAGGCCTATACGTGGGCCGCGCATGCGCACTCAGGCTCCCAAGCACACCCCTTCCTCGGCTCACCTGACCCGCCCTTTAGAGGTCACAGCAGTTCCACAGGGTCCCTGGGCACCTGTCCGTGGACACAGGAGCCCTCCCTGCCACCTAAAGGACCACGCGATTTCCGCTGGGGAACACTGCCCAGAAGCACTCCCAGCCTCGCACAGACACTGTGCGCAGGATAGACTTGTGGACCAGGGGCCTGGGCGGGGAATTTTCCAGGGAACTCTCTAAAGGCCAGGTGCCCTCTGTCGCCCTGGGAGTGCCCACGCCATCCCTTAACCCTGCAGGACACTATCATCCAGCAATAAGCAGCCCTCTGCCTCCACGGGGCTCAAACACCTGGGCCCGTTGTGCGAGCACCTGGCGTTCCTGCAGGCAAACCCGCAGACCCCTCTGGCCCGAACCCACCACTGCGAAGATCCCCCTTTTCTTCCATCCGTAAAGGGGTCCTCCTTGAGGAGTGGAGGAACATGGGGAGGCCCCCAGGAGATGGCCTTTCTCCGAGCCGCGGCTGGCTCCTTTCGGGCCTATACGTGGGCCGCGCGTGCGCACTCTGGCTCCCCACAACAGGCCTCCCTCGGGTCACGGGACCCACCCTTGAGGTGTCTCCTGACCCACCCTTGAGGGGTCACGTGACCCACCCCCGAGGGGTCACGTGACCCACAACGGAGGGGTCACGTGACCCCCCCTGTGGGGTCTCGTGACGCACCCCTGAGGGGTCACGTGACCCACCCCTGGGGGGCTCTCGTGACGCACCCCTGAGGGGTCACGTGACCCACCCCTGGGGGGTCTCGTGACCCACCACTGAGGGGTCACGTGACCCACACCTGCGGGGTCACGTGACCCACCCCTGGGGGGCTCTCGTGACCCACCCTTTTGGGGTCACGTGACCCACCCTTGCGGGGTCTCGTGGCCCACCCTTGGGAGGTCACCTGTCCCACCCTGGAGGGGTCAGGTGACCCGCCCTTGAGAGGTCACAGCAGTTTCACAGGGTCCCTGCGCACCTGTCAGTGGAAACAGAAGCCCTCCCTGCCACTCAGAGGACCGCGCGATTTCCCCTAGGCCACACTGCCCAGCAGCACTCTCAGCCCCGCACAGACAGTGTGCTAAGGACAGACTTGGATACCGGGGCCCTGGGCGGGGGATTTTCCATGGAACTCTCTAAGGGCCCGGTGCCCTGTGTCGCCCGGGAGTGCCCATGCCCTTCCTTGACCCCGCAGGACACTTGCATCCAGCAATAAGCAGCCGTCTGCCTCCACGGGGCTCAAACACCTGGGCCCGGTGTGCGGGCACCTGGCGTACGTGGAGGCAAACCCCCAGACCCCTCTGGCCGGAACCCACCACTGCGAAGATCCCCCTTTTCTTCCATCGGTAAAGAGGCCCTCCCTGGGGAGTGGAGGAACATGGGGAGGCCCCCAGGAGATGGCTTTTCTCCGAGCCGCGGCTGGCTCCTTTCAGGCCTATACGTGGGCCGCGCATGCGCACTCAGGCTCCCAAGCACACCCCTTCCTCGGCTCACCTGACCCGCCCTTTAGAGGTCACAGCAGTTCCACAGGGTCCCTGGGCACCTGTCCGTGGACACAGGAGCCCTCCCTGCCACCTAAAGGACCACGCGATTTCCGCTGGGGAACACTGCCCAGAAGCACTCCCAGCCTCGCACAGACACTGTGCGCAGGATAGACTTGTGGACCAGGGGCCTGGGCGGGGAATTTTCCAGGGAACTCTCTAAAGGCCAGGTGCCCTCTGTCGCCCTGGGAGTGCCCACGCCATCCCTTAACCCTGCAGGACACTATCATCCAGCAATAAGCAGCCCTCTGCCTCCACGGGGCTCAAACACCTGGGCCCGTTGTGCGAGCACCTGGCGTTCCTGCAGGCAAACCCGCAGACCCCTCTGGCCCGAACCCACCACTGCGAAGATCCCCCTTTTCTTCCAACCGTAAAGGGGTCCTCCTTGAGGAGTGGAGGAACATGGGGAGGCCCCCAGTAGATGGCTTTTCTCCGAGCCGCGGCTGGCTGTTTTCGGGCCTATACGTGGGCCGCGCGTGCGCACTCCGGCTCCCCACAACAGGCCTCCCTCGGGTCACGGGACCCACCCTTGAGGTGTCTCCTGACCCACCCTTGAGGGGTCACGTGACCCACCCCCGAGGGGTCACGTGACCCACAACGGAGGGGTCACGTGACCCCCCCTGTGGGGTCTCGTGACGCACCCCTGAGGGGTCACGTGACCCACCCCTGGGGGGTCTCGTGACCCACCCCTGAGGGGTCACGTGACCCACACCTGCGGGGTCACGTGACCCACCCCTGGGGGGCTCTCGTGACCCACCCCTGAGGGGTCACGTGACCCACCCCTGGGGGGCTCTCGTGACCCACCCCTGAGGGGTCACGTGACCCACCCTTGCGGGGTCTCGTGGCCCACCCTTGGGAGGTCACCTGTCCCACCCTGGAGGGGTCAGGTGACCCGCCCTTGAGAGGTCACAGCAGTTTCACAGGGTCCCTGCGCACCTGTCAGTGGAAACAGAAGCCCTCCCTGCCACTCAGAGGACCGCGCGATTTCCCCTAGGCCACACTGCCCAGCAGCACTCTCAGCCCCGCACAGACAGTGTGCTAAGGACAGACTTGGATACCGGGGCCCTGGGCGGGGGATTTTCCATGGAACTCTCTAAGGGCCCGGTGCCCTGTGTCGCCCGGGAGTGCCCATGCCCTTCCTTGACCCCGCAGGACACTTGCATCCAGCAATAAGCAGCCGTCTGCCTCCACGGGGCTCAAACACCTGGGCCCGGTGTGCGGGCACCTGGCGTACGTGGAGGCAAACCCCCAGACCCCTCTGGCCGGAACCCACCACTGCGAAGATCCCCCTTTTCTTCCATCGGTAAAGAGGCCCTCCCTGGGGAGTGGAGGAACATGGGGAGGCCCCCAGGAGATGGCTTTTCTCCGAGCCGCGGCTGGCTCCTTTCAGGCCTATACGTGGGCCGCGCATGCGCACTCAGGCTCCCAAGCACACCCCTTCCTCGGCTCACCTGACCCGCCCTTTAGAGGTCACAGCAGTTCCACAGGGTCCCTGGGCACCTGTCCGTGGACACAGGAGCCCTCCCTGCCACCTAAAGGACCACGCGATTTCCGCTGGGGAACACTGCCCAGAAGCACTCCCAGCCTCGCACAGACACTGTGCGCAGGATAGACTTGTGGACCAGGGGCCTGGGCGGGGAATTTTCCAGGGAACTCTCTAAAGGCCAGGTGCCCTCTGTCGCCCTGGGAGTGCCCACGCCATCCCTTAACCCTGCAGGACACTATCATCCAGCAATAAGCAGCCCTCTGCCTCCACGGGGCTCAAACACCTGGGCCCGTTGTGCGAGCACCTGGCGTTCCTGCAGGCAAACCCGCAGACCCCTCTGGCCCGAACCCACCACTGCGAAGATCCCCCTTTTCTTCCATCCGTAAAGGGGTCCTCCTTGAGGAGTGGAGGAACATGGGGAGGCCCCCAGGAGATGGCCTTTCTCCGAGCCGCGGCTGGCTCCTTTCGGGCCTATACGTGGGCCGCGCGTGCGCACTCTGGCTCCCCACAACAGGCCTCCCTCGGGTCACGGGACCCACCCTTGAGGTGTCTCCTGACCCACCCTTGAGGGGTCACGTGACCCACCCCCGAGGGGTCACGTGACCCACAACGGAGGGGTCACGTGACCCCCCCTGTGGGGTCTCGTGACGCACCCCTGAGGGGTCACGTGACCCACCCCTGGGGGGCTCTCGTGACGCACCCCTGAGGGGTCACGTGACCCACCCCTGGGGGGTCTCGTGACCCACCACTGAGGGGTCACGTGACCCACACCTGCGGGGTCACGTGACCCACCCCTGGGGGGCTCTCGTGACCCACCCTTTTGGGGTCACGTGACCCACCCTTGCGGGGTCTCGTGGCCCACCCTTGGGAGGTCACCTGTCCCACCCTGGAGGGGTCAGGTGACCCGCCCTTGAGAGGTCACAGCAGTTTCACAGGGTCCCTGCGCACCTGTCAGTGGAAACAGAAGCCCTCCCTGCCACTCAGAGGACCGCGCGATTTCCCCTAGGCCACACTGCCCAGCAGCACTCTCAGCCCCGCACAGACAGTGTGCTAAGGACAGACTTGGATACCGGGGCCCTGGGCGGGGGATTTTCCATGGAACTCTCTAAGGGCCCGGTGCCCTGTGTCGCCCGGGAGTGCCCATGCCCTTCCTTGACCCCGCAGGACACTTGCATCCAGCAATAAGCAGCCGTCTGCCTCCACGGGGCTCAAACACCTGGGCCCGGTGTGCGGGCACCTGGCGTACGTGGAGGCAAACCCCCAGACCCCTCTGGCCGGAACCCACCACTGCGAAGATCCCCCTTTTCTTCCATCGGTAAAGAGGCCCTCCCTGGGGAGTGGAGGAACATGGGGAGGCCCCCAGGAGATGGCTTTTCTCCGAGCCGCGGCTGGCTCCTTTCAGGCCTATACGTGGGCCGCGCATGCGCACTCAGGCTCCCAAGCACACCCCTTCCTCGGCTCACCTGACCCGCCCTTTAGAGGTCACAGCAGTTCCACAGGGTCCCTGGGCACCTGTCCGTGGACACAGGAGCCCTCCCTGCCACCTAAAGGACCACGCGATTTCCGCTGGGGAACACTGCCCAGAAGCACTCCCAGCCTCGCACAGACACTGTGCGCAGGATAGACTTGTGGACCAGGGGCCTGGGCGGGGAATTTTCCAGGGAACTCTCTAAAGGCCAGGTGCCCTCTGTCGCCCTGGGAGTGCCCACGCCATCCCTTAACCCTGCAGGACACTATCATCCAGCAATAAGCAGCCCTCTGCCTCCACGGGGCTCAAACACCTGGGCCCGTTGTGCGAGCACCTGGCGTTCCTGCAGGCAAACCCGCAGACCCCTCTGGCCCGAACCCACCACTGCGAAGATCCCCCTTTTCTTCCAACCGTAAAGGGGTCCTCCTTGAGGAGTGGAGGAACATGGGGAGGCCCCCAGTAGATGGCTTTTCTCCGAGCCGCGGCTGGCTGTTTTCGGGCCTATACGTGGGCCGCGCGTGCGCACTCCGGCTCCCCACAACAGGCCTCCCTCGGGTCACGGGACCCACCCTTGAGGTGTCTCCTGACCCACCCTTGAGGGGTCACGTGACCCACCCCCGAGGGGTCACGTGACCCACAACGGAGGGGTCACGTGACCCCCCCTGTGGGGTCTCGTGACGCACCCCTGAGGGGTCACGTGACCCACCCCTGGGGGGTCTCGTGACCCACCCCTGAGGGGTCACGTGACCCACACCTGCGGGGTCACGTGACCCACCCCTGGGGGGCTCTCGTGACCCACCCCTGAGGGGTCACGTGACCCACCCCTGGGGGGCTCTCGTGACCCACCCCTGAGGGGTCACGTGACCCACCCTTGCGGGGTCTCGTGGCCCACCCTTGGGAGGTCACCTGTCCCACCCTGGAGGGGTCAGGTGACCCGCCCTTGAGAGGTCACAGCAGTTTCACAGGGTCCCTGCGCACCTGTCAGTGGAAACAGAAGCCCTCCCTGCCACTCAGAGGACCGCGCGATTTCCCCTAGGCCACACTGCCCAGCAGCACTCTCAGCCCCGCACAGACAGTGTGCTAAGGACAGACTTGGATACCGGGGCCCTGGGCGGGGGATTTTCCATGGAACTCTCTAAGGGCCCGGTGCCCTGTGTCGCCCGGGAGTGCCCATGCCCTTCCTTGACCCCGCAGGACACTTGCATCCAGCAATAAGCAGCCGTCTGCCTCCACGGGGCTCAAACACCTGGGCCCGGTGTGC